>NW_024730270.1:0-21946 GCF_018991925.1 Homarus americanus | reverse complement strand
TACTAGACGTAGTTCCTGTGCTTAAGAATAGCAGGACGTCATGGCGTTCTGTACACGGATAATGATGTTTATGGTATGACGTCACGGCGTACTTCTGATGTTTATGGTATGACGTCGCGGCGTACTCTGATGTTTGGTGGTATGACGTCGGGCGTACTTTGATGTTTATGGTATGACGTCACGGCGTACTCTAGATGTTTATGGTATGACGTCATTATGTAATTTCAGATGTTTAAGTGGTATGACGTCACGGCGTACTCCCCTGATGTTTATGGTTGACGCCACGGGCGTAATTCCCTGATGTTTATGGTATGACGTCTCGGCGCATTCTTGATAAGCTGGTGTAGTACGTCACGGCGTGCTAGCAGGCCCCTCATCCCCGGGTACTCTCAGCCCTCTCACTTTCTCTCAGGAACCTGCACCGCTCCCAGGCTAAGTTTCCACTGGCACTGGGCACGACGCCATATGACCTGACAGCTGTACTCCTCCCCCACCTCGGCCTCCTACACAGGATTTTTTTATTGCATTCTTAACTTTCGCTTTTGGTGTTGTGTAGGCGAGCACAGAACACCTGGATTCTAGATGGATGTTCGCAAGGTTCTTGGTCGTAGTGTTCATCTGTTTTTTTATATAATTTTGTTCATGATTATTTCTTGCTTCCTCTTCTTTTTACTTCTTTCTGTTCTATTTTATTTCTTTTCGTTTATTCCTTCTTATCATTCGTTAGTCTTATTCCTGACCAGAGAGAGAGAGAGAGAGAGAGAGAGAGAGGAGGAGGAGGCTGCAGTCACTTGTTACAGAGCAGTCGTGTTGTAATTGATGTAGCGCGTGTAGGGGAAAGATTGTGAGAATGATTAATCTTAAGAGGAGAAAGAAGTCGATCTGTTTGGCTCCTCCGGTAGATAAACAATAAAACAGTAAATAAGAAAATAAGCAAAATAAAACGATTAAAACAATAAATTGATGAAAACTAAATGATAGATTTTTTTTTGCTTGAGTGGGGACCAGAGATGAATGGTTGTACTCAGAAATAAGTTGATACGACCCATATATTGAGTAATGTATAATGTAATTTTAAAACAGAGGATAGGACATAAATTATAAATATATCTAATTTCAAACTTTTAGATGAAATAATCTTATTTGTCGATTATCAATTGGTGGTAAAATTTCCATTTGTATCCCAGGATCCGATTGTTAAACTGTCTAAGTGTTAAATTTCCTCCCCATCAACTGGAGAATGGAGAAAGTATCTTATCACATTAAAACACGTACAAACACACATCTCCAACTTGAGAATTGGATGAACTGCGTTTAATTATTATCTTCTTCAGTTGCAGAAAAGGCCCAGATCTCTAAATTATTTGGGGAACTTTAGATTAGACCCCTGACGTACCCATTCTCTCTTGACACGGCATCACCAACTTATCAGAGATTTACGAGCGCAAATTGTCTTCAATGATACATTTTTGACCATTTCAAACTTCATTTAGCCACGTAAATCCTGCATCATATAGAGATAATACTGTAATTCATCACATTGGTCATATTCCATGATTGTTTTTTGTTCTCGTGACAAAGAGAAAATTTTATAGTTGGGGAGATTTCAGAAAGAAAGTTCTGCTGCCAGACGTAGAAATTTTGCAGCGGGCTTTATCCGTTGTCGCTCTCAAGTTTATCAAGCTCCTCTCGCTCATCTGTTTTTCCTTCCGTTTGTCTTTTTATCGTCCTTAATGTCTGTTTCCCTATTATTCCGCCTTCCATCCGTCCATTTATCAGTCTTGTCTGTTTACCCAACTTCACTGGTGCATCCTCAGCGTTTGTTCTGCTGGACAGATGCTGATGATAACACTTCACTACTTCTTCTGTATTATTATTATCTTAACCACCTTGAGTTTTATGTCATTGTGGTCTGTCTGTCCATCCGTTATGTAAGATTCCCTACCTTGTACACGCAATTTAAGTAAGTCCAGACGGGCGATGTAGTCTCAAGATTTGTGGTGTCGGCGGTAGTGTAGAGAGGCGATGGGTGTTGAGGTGAACGGGGACGACAGATAGCGTCAGTTGGTGTGAAAGAATTGTTCTCTCTCTCTCTGGCTGGTTCACTGGTTCACAAAAATAAAAATAATAACTAGATTTGTATACCTTGAAGGGATCAATGACCCATCGACTTAATTTAACATTCCTCTGGGTGCCTAAAGTTCAGGTGGTCCCTGGGGTGCCTAAAGTTCAGGTGGTCCCCTGGGTGCCTAAAGTTCAGGTGGTCCCCTGGGGTGCCTAAAGTTCAGGTGGTCCCTGGGGTGCCTAAAGTTCAGGTGGTCCGTTCAGGTGGTCCCTGGGGTGCCTAAAGTTCAGGTGGTCCCTGGGGTGCCTAAAGTTCAGGTGGTCCCCTGGGGTGCCACAGAGTACTACTCATTTAACCAATCTAGGACTCCACAGCCACGAAACTATTCGACACTAATCCTTGACTGACTTAACTGATTACACCAAGAGATAAGATTCCACTACAAAACAACCTTGAAATATACATATCTCTTATCATATTGTCCTGTCACTTTATTATCTCTTAAAACATCAAACAGGGTGTCCATAAATGATAACCTAAAACACTATGCTCCTCATGGTTTAATCAGGGTAATCATTTATGGACACCCTATTTTTATCCTTGGTGTTATGTCCGTCTGTAATGTCCGTCTGTAATGGCCAATTCAGAATACTCAACTGATGCAACTTTTAAAAGAACTGGATAATTATGTTAAGAGTAAAACAAAAACACAATCTTTTTCTCTTAGTGTGCGTCAGTTGTCAGCAAAATGAATAAAACATCAAAATAGTTTCATCTTTTATAATGTTATATTCTTTATTTTTCTGCCACTGAGGAAACAAGTCTGGCGTTTATAATCCCAGCTTTTACACTTGAGACATAACACTTTTGAGATATAGCACTGTAACAGCATTGGACATAGCACTGAGACATAACACTGAGACATAGCACTGTAACAGCACTGAGGCATAACACCGAGACACTGAGACACATCCATGAGAATACATAACCTATCCTACGATGTATATACCTATAAAGGAGTTCTCATGACTAACCAAAGCCATTTAATATGAAAACTAGATTCATTATTCACGCTTGTGTTCTAAGAACTGAAAGCAATAGTAGGAGAAGGCTTTTGATTTACTCAAAGTTACCACCAAAAAGAAATAGTAGAGTTCGTTTTCTTTGTTGGATAATAAAATCCGTTTTTCTTGTTAGCGAAGAACAATGCCGTAGGGGCTCTCATTCTCCACCAGGCACTGATCCTGAACATTGTTAACGTCTTATAAATGTGCCGCAGTCTAGTATATTTCTCGGACTCACTGTGGCGTCTCATTTACTTGTGAAGGTCTTTAGTTTTTGTTGAATGCCGGCCACCAAAGTCCTCCATGATAAGGTATCCGGTATTCACTAGCTATCAGAGAAAGTGTGAGTTGTTGTTGTTGTTACTATTACAATTATTTTATTATTAATTATTATTATTATTATTATTATTATTATTATTATTATTATTATTATCATTATTATTATTATTAGTCTCATGGCAGAGTTCACCGTTTAATTAACTAGACACCTGTGGTGGAGTTAAAATAGCCTGGAGAAGCATAACACACACCACCAAGAATATGTAGAGTACATCAAGTAAGGGCATATAAAAGTTAAATATCTCTAGACATATGGCAAGAGGATGATGAACATCTTGAGAGAGAGAGAGACAATGCATCAAGAATCATCACCATCATTTGCTTTAAGATAGAAACCGCGAGCGTATTAAGACTCCATTAGATAGGTTAAAGAGTTAATTGCTTCTGATATAAGCCTCAAATCTTAAATAAATCCATCAATCAACCGTAATTGGTTAGGGGTGAGGATTTGACGCAACAGATTTACAGACGGGGAAGAGGAAGACTGGTTGCTGCGTTAGCGTATATGGGGTGAAATATTCTACATTTTTCTGATAGATGGAAGCGTGAACTGGACGTCCTTTCATTACAGTCGAGGCTGAGGGTAAATATTTGTTGTTCTGGCAGGGATGTTTGTCTCCTGATTAATGACCTCGGTGAGTGAATTAAGCTGAAACATTTTTACTACTACAGAGAGAAAGGAAAGAGGAGGAAGTGATACCATGGTCTGGATTTCTTTATATCACGGTGTATTAGATAAGGAGGGAGTAGGAGGAGGAGGAGTAGGAGAGGGGAGGAGTAGAGGAGGAGGAGTAGGAAGAAGGAGTAGGAGGAGGAAGAATAAGTAGGAGTAGGAGGTAGTAATTCAGGAAACACAACAACAACTGGCCTTTATACCAGTAAGCTACAGCACTGGGTTTTAAGGTATATTATTTATACTCTTTGGTTGCTACTCTCCAGAGATTATACATGAGTTCCTGTTATAGTCTACTACCGGTGTATACTGTGTATACTTCCTGTGGTGTATCTTCCTGTGGTGTATACATCCTCTGGTTACTTCCCTCTGGTGTATACTTCCTCTGATATATACTTCCTCTGTGTGTCTTTCCTGTGGTGGTCTTCCCTAGTTGTATGCCCTCTGGTGTGTATACTTCCCTCTGGTGTTCCTGTGGTGTATACTTCCTGTGTATGTGTCTCCCTGTGTGGATACTTCCCTCTGGTGTATACTTCCTCTGGTATCCTCTGTTGTATACTTCCCTGTGGTATACTTCCCTCGTGTATATACTTCCTCTGGTGTCTTCCTCTGGTGTATACCTCTTAGTTATCTTCCCCTATTGTACACTTTCTCGGTGTGTACATCTCCCTCTGGTGTGTTCTTCCTGTGGTTGTATACTTCCTGTGGTGGATACTTTCCCTCTGGTGTATACTTCCTTCTGGATATACTTCCCTCTGGTGTATACTTCCCTGTGGTGTATACTTCCTGTGGTGGATACTTCCCTGTGGTTACTTCCCTGTGGTGGATACTTCCCTCTGGTGTATACTTCCCTCTGGTGTATACTTCCTGGTTTCTGTGGTGTGTTCTTCCTGTGTTGTACTTCCCTGTGGTGGATACTTCCTCTGGTATATACTTCCTGTGGTGTATACTTCCCTGTGGTGTATTCTCCCTGTGGTGTATACTTCCTGTGGTGTTCCTCTGGTGTATACTTCTCTGGTGTCTCTGGTGTATACTTCCCTGTGTATACTTCCCTGTGGTGTATACATCCTCTGTTGTATACTTCCTCTCCGGTGTATACTTCCTCTGGTATTCCCTCTGGTTATACTTCCTGGGTGTATACTTCCCTCTGGTGTATACTTCCTCTGATTCCTCTGGATATGCCCTGTGGTGTATACTTCCTGATTTTCTGTGGTGGATACTTCCTCTGGTGTATACTTCCCTCTGGTGTATACTTCCTCTGGTGTATACTTCCCTGTGGTGTATACTTCCTCTGTGTGTATACTTCCATTATACTTCCTCTGGTGTATACTTCCTCTGGTGTATACTTCCCTCTGGTGTATACTTCCTCTGGTATACTTCCTCTGTTGTCCCTGTGGTGTATACTTCCCTCTGGATACTTCCTCTGGTGTATACTTCCCTCTCCTCTGGTGTATACTTCCCCTGGTGTATACTTTCTTGGTGTATACTTCCTGTGGTGTGTCTTCCTGTGGTTGGTGTATACTTCCCTCTGGTGTATACTTCCCTGTGGTGTATCTTCCTGTGGTGTATACTTCCCTGTGGTTATACTTCCTGTGGTGTATCTTCCTCTGGTGTATACTTCCTGTGGTGTATACTTCCCTTGGTGTATACTTCCTGTGGTGTACTTCCTTGGTGTCTTCCTTTCTGGTGTATACTTCCTGTGGTGTACTTCTTCCTGTGGTGTATGTGGTGACTTCCTCTGGTGTATACTTCTGATATACTTCCCTGGTGTATACTTCCTGTGGTGTCTTCCCTCTGGTGTATACTTTCCCTCTGGTGTATACTTCCCTCTGGTGTATACTTCCTGTGGTGTATACTTCCTCTGGTATACTTCCCTCTGGTGTATACTTTCCTCTGGTGTGTATACTCTCTGGTGTGTCTCATCCCTCTGGTGTCTTTCTCCTGGTGTGTAGCTCTACCTCTGGTGTTTCCTCTGATGTATACTTCCTCTGGTATATCTTCCCTCTGGTGTATACTTCCCTGTGGTGTATATTCCTCTGGTCTTTCCTCTGGTGTATACATCCCTCTGGTATATCTTCCCTCGTTATTCTTCCCTTGGTGTATACTTCCTCTGGTGTATACTTTCCTCTGGGTATACATCCCTCTGGTGTGCTACTTCCCTCTGGTGTATACATCCCTCTGGGTATACTTCCCCTGGTGTATCGTCCCTCAGGTTTACTTCCTGTGGTGTATATATACTTTCTCTGGTGTATACATCTCTGTGTATCTTCTCTGGTGTTATGCTTCCTGTGGTATGTACTTCCCTCTGGTGTATACCCTCTGGTTGTACTTCCCTCTGGTGTATACTTCCTGTGGTGTACTTTTCCTGTGGTGTATTCTTCCCTGTGGTGATACTTCCCTCTGGTGTATACTTCCTCTGGTGTATACTTCCCTCTGGTGTATACTTCTCTGGTGTGTACTCCTCTGGTGTTACATCCCTCTGGTGTGCTTCCCTCTGGTGTATACTTCCCTCTGGGTGTATACTTCCTCTGGTGTATACTTCCCTGGTGTATGCTTCCTCTGGTATATACTTCCTCTGGTATACTCTGGTGTATACTTCCTGTGGTGGATCCTGTGGTGTATACATCCCTCTGGTATATACTTCCCTCTGATGTATACTTCCCTCTGATACTTCCTGTGGTGTATACTTCCCTGTGGTGTATACTTCCTCTGGTGTATACTTCCTGTGGTGTATACTTCCCTTGGTGTATACTTCTCTGGTGTATACTTCCCTGTAGTGTATACTTCCCTGTGGTGTATACTTCCTGTGGTGTATACTTCCCTGTGTTGTGTATACTTCCGTGGTGTATACTTCCCTGTGGTGTATACTTCCCTCTGTGTTTCTGTGTGCTTCTCTGGTGTATACATCCCTCTGGTGTATACTCCTCTGGTATATATTCTTCTGGTGTATTTTGGTGTATTTTTCCTCTGGTGTATACTTCCCTCTGGTGTATACTTTCCCTGGTGTATACGTCCTCTGTGTATACTTCCTCTGGTGTGATACTTCTCTGGTGTATACTTTCCCTCTGGTGTATACTTCCCTCTGGTATATACTCCCTCTGGTGTATACTTCCTGTGGGGATACTTCCCTCTGGTGTATCTTTCTCTGGTGTATACTTTCCTGTGGTGGATACTTCCTGTGGTGGATACTTCCCTCTGGTGTACTTCCTGTGGTGTATACTTCCCTCTGGTGTATACTTCCTCTGGTGTATACTTCCTGTGGTGTATACTTCCTGTGGTGTATACTTCCCTCTGGTGTATACATCCCTGTGGTGTATACTTCCTTGGTGTATACTTCCCTCTGGTGTATACTTCCTCTGGTGTTATACATCCCTGTGGTGTATCTTCCTGTGGTGTATACTTCCTCTGGTGTATACATCCCTGTGGTGTATACTTCCCTCTGGTGTATCTTCCCTAGTGTATACGTCCCTCCGTATATATCTGAGCGGTATATCTTGCCTCTATTGTATGATTCAGTTCGCTTTGTATTACTTCCCATATTGTGGTATCTAAAGTTGGCGGCTCCTTGGGATACAAAACATCTAATTTGCATTGCCTGTGTTCGTGTTCAGGGCTTTATCAACTCTATCTGTATTAAAGTTGTCTATAGAGTCACACCTCCTCTTGCTGTCTACTTTTTACATCCTGTCTTCACTTCCTTGTATGAGCTGTCTTGTACTGTTTTCTCCTTCGTGCAAATACCCCAAAGGTAAAGCAATTTTCTACCTGATCTCTCGAGGCGCTGACAGTGGACGGTCTCTTCTGACTGTCTCATAAAGCAAACATCACAGAGACATGACAGAAGCCTTTGATCATTTCCCAGAATTCAAGTGTGGCATTAAACCACTCTGGGTCTTATATATTTCGTATTGACTGAAGTATATTGTCAAGTACGCTAATGGTGAGACAGTGTTTTTTATTGCTCCAGACATCCATTAGCTCACTGGGTTGGTTCATTAGCATGGAGGTATTTAGTAAAACAGAACCATCTTGTGACGGCTTCTACCTTGTTTGTAATTTCTCGTGTGTGTGTTTGGCTAGATTTACTGTTGTTTCTCGTCTGTATCTTCAAGGCTTCTAGCGCGTAACAGTGACAGGGTAAAAGAGTTTCTTATTCACTCTTGTTGACATTTGATTTCACTATATCATTCTTGTTATTTCGCGTGGCAAGAGTACAGTGAAAACTCTTATTGGGACGGAGGAGAGTTCGTTATATGAGGCTCCGTCAGATGTAAAACCTCTATTTAACGGACTATATCGAGATAAGAATTTTCTAACGGATTATATGGAGGTAAATCCGTTATATGGAGGTTTCATTGACGGAGACCTGAAAGAACTTGCTGGTGATAACAAACTTCTTTTTCAAAACTTTCTATAAAAAGTATAATTTTAGCTTTTTGAGACCTCCGTGATCTGCTCGTTTCGGCGTCAGATGGTGAGATCTTTCAATAATTCTCACACCACCTAGTTCTCTATACAGCAATGGGAGAGGGATATGGAACACTCTATTGAAGTTATAGCAAGTTTAATGAGAAAAAAAAATTATAAGAGAATCGTGTTATGGTAAGAAATTCACCCTGATCCGTAAAAAAAAAAAACGAAAAAAAAAAAAGCAAGTATAATCAAAACATCCGGCTTACTCCTTTTTTCTTCTCCATTGCCTCACTTCTCACTTTATTTTCTCTCATCTCTACTTTCTTCATCCTCCTTTTCCTTACCACTAGTTACCACCACCGTCTGTTGTGCCTTTGTTATCAACCCTATGTATTAATTATTCTAACCCGTAGTGAGTTAATGTTAATTATTTTTTCTTCCTTTCTTCTTCTCTCTCTCTCTGTCTCTCTCTCTCTCACTAAGGACTTGAACTATACGTCTGGGTGGTGAGAGGGGGTTTAGATTAATGCGTCCTGGTTATAATGGAGGTAATGTAAAGTATATGGTGGTGTGGGATGTGTGAGTGGAGGTGATAATGGGGGTGATGAGGAAGATATGGTGGAGAGATGATGCCAAAAGGGAGGTAAGATCGACAACACGAGAGAGAGAGAGAGAGAGAGAGAGAGAGAGAGAGAGAGAGAGAGAGAGAGAGAGAGAGAGAGAGAGAGAGAGAGAGATCAGAGGACATCTAATTCTACTATAAAACCTGAGTGCAATAACAAATCAATATATTTAAAGACCTAATTACTAACCCCCACCAAGTTGTTCTGAAGACCATACTGATATGTTCCCCTCCTCCCTATGGACAAGTTCAACACATAACACTCTTATCCAACTACAACAAGTGTCAGTGCTATACAAGTCTTGCATTCCTTAGTTCATCTTTTCTTCAGGGTGTGAGAGAAGAAGGAGAATGAGCTAGAGGTGTGAGGTGTTTAGTGAGTGATAAGAGGAGATAGAAGCGGAAGGGGATGATCTTTACAGTGTAGTGTTAATGTAATGTTGGAGTAATGATCCTAGTAAATATGTACTTAGTAAAATATTTCATGGTAAGATAAAGACGATGTGAATGTAAGACAAAACAAAATAAGTTAGATAAGGAATGTTTAAGGTAGTTGTTTTTAGTCTTTTATCTAATTGATTGAACTAACAGGTAAAAAACCCCTAAAAATATTTAGATTAGCTATGATGAATAGTAGAGACAAATTAATAGACACAGAGGTGATAATAGTATAGGATCAACAGGATTTACACCTTAACTAGTATATGGTTCAGTATAGAGATCAATAATATGTGGGATAATATTATTTTCCCCAGAAGATAATAAATAAAAATTGTTTATTATTTATTTATTTATTTTTTGTTCATTTAAAAAAATCATAATTTTCATACACTGTAATTGCTTTTCCAGTGTAAGGACCAATAGACCTAATAGACTACACAGAGACCATAGTCCCATCCTAGGACCATAAAAAGAAACTAGGAACAATCAAGTGTGTCAGGAGGAAGATGACTGGTGGACAGTACACATCAACCTAACTTAATCCTACCCTGTGACCCACATACCTCACACTAATATACTGATATACTATTTTTTAGGTACAAGACAGACAGACAGACAGACAGACCTCTAAACAAAATCACACCAGGAGAGAGGAACATAAGTGAGACACAAAGCCGCTTGATAACACAGACACACACACAAGGCTGATGGAGCGCGAGGATCAGAGTTATTGGGAATCCATAGTGTGTGTGTGTGGAGATTCAGCTGTTACTCACTCAGGATAACTGGATGCGAGTAGTGAGTGGTTCTTGGATAACTTGATGCGAGAGGAGTGGGTCGTGGATAACTAGATGCAGTGGTGGTTATTTGATAACTAGATGCGAGTAGAGTGGTTCTTGGATAACTAGATGCGAGTAGGAGTGATTCTTGGATAACTAGATGCGAGTAGTGAGTGGGTCGGATAACGATGCGAGTAGTGAGTGGGTCGTGGATAACTAGATGCGAGGAGTGGGTCGTGGAACTAGATGCGAGTAGTGAGTGGGTCGTGGATAACTAGATGCGATAGTGAGTGATTCTTGGATAACTAGATGCAGGAAGGGAGTGAATCTATAACTAGATGCGAGTAGTGAGTGAGTCGATAACTAGATGCGAGTAGTGAGGATTCGGATAACTAGATGCGAGTAGTGAGTGGCTTGGATAACTAGGATGCGAGTAGTGAGTGAATCTTGGATAACTAGATGCGAGTAGTGAGTGATTCTGATAACTAGATGCAGTAGTGAGTAGCTCTTGGATAACTGGATAACTAGAGCTGTTAGACTGTTAAGACTGTTGGTGCCACACTGAGGTTTGTGTTGAGAGAATTAGCTCCTAGAATTTACTTTATTTTTATTTCTTTCGGTCTCTAATGCTGTCTAGGGAAGGGAGAAGATACCAGCATGTTGTGGGATCTAATTTCATTTTCCGTAGGAGGTAATATTAGAAGTCTATGTAGTACAATAGGATTTACTAGGAGAGAGAGAGAGAGAGAGAGAGAGAGGGAGAGAGAGACATTATGTAATCTGAAACGTCGTCTCATACTCCAGACAGACGGACAGACAGACAACATAGACAGACAGACAGATATCACCAAACAAACTTAGTTCTTTGAAATCATTTGACAGTTATTTCTGTTTTCCTTCCTCGTCAACAGAAACTTGTTAAAATGTTGTTATTTTAATAGTATTTTAAATCGTTGTATATTTTTTCAAGTAATTTTGTATCCATAAAATACCATAATCTTTATACACGTGATGACCTGATTTCTTTAATATTCACCTATTCAAAGGATCTCTAACCTCTACCTGACGTCTGCTGAAAGTGTCCACGCTTACTGACCCAAACAAACAGTTCTAAGTATACAAACTCTCAGTAGCCATTTTCCTCAAATTGAAAAAGCTTCCATGAAAAAAGTTAAAAATAATTGGTCATCTAGAAAGGGGATACATTTTCACCTTTCTGACCCTCCCTCCTCCTCTAGTGATGGCATGTATATGTATTAGTATCCATATTATACATACAGAAGTCATGGGTGAATATCTCAAAAGCACAGGTATTTATATGCTACAGTTGGGCCACACCTGGACCATCATCTGCATGGTTCCAGCCCTGAATATCCTGGTAACTTGGAGTATTGGCCAATTAGTCTGGCAGGAGTTCGCTCTACTAACTTTACCTAGTAAGTTCTTGACCCAGCCCGTGGTGATGAAGCAAAGATAAATTATGATAGAAAAATTGTTATGAATGTTATTGAACTGTAGGTCATTCATTCAACGTTACCTCATAAATCCCTATGTCTAAATGCTATAATAATGATGAGCTTAGAATAAGAATTGTAAAAAAAAAGTAGATCATAGGTCAGGTCAGGTCAGGTCAGGTCAGGTTATCTCCAGTTAGGATAAATTAGGTTTCACGACACCATTCCACCCATCTCACCTCCCTCACTTCACCCAACACCACCTTATACTAATCCACACGCCGCGTCCTATCGAGCCATCACCTTATACCCCCCTTTCACACACACACACACACACCATCCTTTAAGTTTATACATCATTTACCGAGTCATTATACCGTCACGTAGTAGTCATTAGCAGCGTCCTGTACTTGGCCGACACAGTTTGAGGGTTGGATAATGACCTGTTGTGTCGATAGTGTCCCTATTATGCACAGATGGGACGCGTGTTGATTACGTGTGTGTGTGTGTGTGTGTGTGTGTGTGTGTGTGTGTGTGTGTGTGTGTGTGTGTGTGTGTGTGATTCTATACATCTCCTTCAAGAGATGGTCATCGTGAACTAATTACTTTAACCCTTTAAGGACGAGATGGTTAAATAATCCTCAAGGTTAAATCATCTTCCTTAAAACAATAATTAAGATCATATAGGTTGGTTAGGTAGGTTTTACAGGTTCACCTTCCAAGATGACACACAGGTGGCATGGAGTGCAATGTCCCGATTGAAATGGATGCGAATGTCGAAGTAATGGCAAGAGGGCGTTGATGGAAACAAGTAATTTAAGGCTGAAGTTGGCATCATTTACACCTACTCAGAAATGATAGGTAGGATCACCTATCGAAGGTCGCGTGATTTCATAAATTAACTAAATGATTATTAAATAACTATATGAGTAGATGAGGTAAATATCAATATACAACACAGAAAATATTAGTCATACATTAAAAATATATTTTTATGGGATATTTTTATTGGAACTGACGCGGTGTTGGTAACTAAAGGGCTTGCGCCTCTAGGTCCAGGAGGCTTTAATAATATAGCCAATTAATTTAATGAACGTCGATAAAAAATACAATTAGCATAGTGGACCGGGACAGTTATAGGCTGCGTATATTTCTTCTGATAATTAGGTTTAATGCCAGACTTATTAACGGACTGTTTATATTGCAATACTGTGATCATAATTTCTTCCTCGTGTTACCTGCGATATCAAACTAATTATCATCATATCCAGGTGTTTCCACTATTATGTCTCTCAAACTGTTACAATTATTCTAAATGTTATATAATGACGTCACACAAAAAGTAAACATTAGCTAACACAACAAATAGAAAAATAGCTTAAAAATAGGAGAAACGTCATTAAATATAGTGTGTGTGTGTGTGTGTGTGTGTGTGTGTGTGTGTGTGTGTTTTGCCTCTAATCCACCATTATCTTCGCTGTATTAATCCATTTCATTCCTAATTTCACCTCAAGCCAGTACCTCCTCCCCAGGGCTAATCCCCCATCAGAGCTTCTTCCTTTCTCCTACAATTCAATAACAACCATTTAACCAACAGCCTCATAAATCTCGTCTTCCTTTCTTCAACTTTCATCAGCCAAACACCAATCCATTATTTCCTCACCAGATGAAGACGGTTCTGGGTATTGCATTATACATCTTGTGTTTACCTTGGGGTTTTTTTTTTTTTTTTGGTGTGTTAGTCAGTTCAATATACCTGTGTGTCCTAACTTGACTGATGGATGAATTATTATTTTTTTGTAAGTGAGATTTTTTGGGGGTGGGGTGAATTTTCGAGTGTTTTAATGTTGTGGTTAATTTTTTTATTTTTATTTTTTTATCTTGTTATTTTTGTATCATAGGTAAATAAGGAGAATATATTGATTTTTCCTCTATTTCTTCTTACGTTCTTTTCTTCTTTTCTTTTCTTCCTTCACGTAACCAATAAACAATTAATCGTCACTTCCCTCGTCCTGGCCTAATTAATTTGCATCTCCTTGGCTCTAGTGCCTTACATATCTTAATGCATTTTCTCTTATTTATGTGGTTATCACCTGTTTCTATCTATGCTCCTTCTAGTGGTACGAGCCTTATCACCTTTATCCTCTATTCCTCGTTTATCACCCTATTTCTTTATCCTTCTCTTACGGACCATAAACAAATATTTAACTTCTTTGCTTTTCTCGGTGTTCTTATTGGTTCATTGACACCACACCACACCCCAGGGCGCTGATAGGGGCCAGTAGGTGTGCATCTCTTCCTAACTACCTCAGGGCACCGGAGAAGCATCTTGTTTGGGAGAGAGAGAGAGAGAGAGAGACTTTTTTACTGGGCAACGTAAATTAGTTTGAGTGTCGATTCTCCATCAGGATTAAATCTTCTTTTCATTCAGTGAAAGTTCTTTTAAAAGCATTTGCTGGGGATGTAAAGTCTCTTTAGAGCCTTCCTGGTAAGATGTCGTGACCAGATGGCTCGCCGAAGTCGATTGATGTGAGCATGAAACTAATTTATAAACCGGAGTCGGTACCGCAGCCCAACCCGAAGTTAGATTCGAATCACTTATGGTATAGCCTGAGGATTCAGTTTGGATAAATTTGGTAAGGTTAAGTTAGTTTATCATAGGATTAGGTTATTAATGGTCAGGAGTACGTTAGGTTAGGGTTATCTAAGCCAAGGGTAGGTTAGGCTAGGGAGTTAGGTCAGGGTAGGTTAGGTTAGGGTGAGGTTATGGTTAGGGTAGGTTAGTGGATTGGGTTGGGTTATGCGATGGACCCGGCAAGTGAGGCAAATAAGCAGCACAAATGTTGGTCAATATTCTTTCGATGTTATTAATGGTGGTTATGGCAGCAGTGGAGGTGGTGGAGGTATACTGACAATGGTGGTAGTAGTGAATTAGTGATTAGTGGTTGTGGTGGTTGGTGTTTAGATGGTGGTGGTAGTTGTGGTAGTTGTAGTGTTTTGATTGGTGGTGTAATTGGTAGAGTGGCTGTTGTGGTAGTTGTGGTAGTTGTAGTGTTTAGAGTGGTGAGTGGTGGTAGGGTTGTAGTTGTGGTAGTTGTTGGGTTTATGTAGTGTTTAGGTGGTGGTGGTGGTAGAGGTGGTAGTTGTGGTAGCGGTAGTAGTGGTGAAGGCGATACTAATAGCAATGGTAGTGATTGTAGTGCTAGTAATGGTGAGAGGGGGTTGTAAGGGACAGTAGGAGGTGGGGGAGCAGTGGGAGGTGGGGAGCAGTAGGAGGTGGGGAGCAGTAGGAGGTGGGGGCAGGGGGAGGTGGGGGGGCAGGGGAGGTAGGGCAGAAGGGTGGGGCTGGGAGGTGGGGGGCAGGGGGAGGTGGGGGCGGTGAGGTGGGGAGGTGAGGGGCAGGTGAGGGGCGTCGGTGAGGGAAGGGGGGTGGCATGAATCTAACACTATCCTCGACAGTTTCACGGCTCGCTCAAGGTGGCAAGTTTGAATGCCAATCCTCAAGTGATGTTTGGAATGTTAAATTGGTTGAGAGTTATGAAGCAATACTGGCGGTGCTGTCGGCGGCGGTGGAGTTTAAGCCGTCAGGGAGTACAGCCATGAGCGCCCTGGTGAACAAAGGGGACAAAGTATGTCTGGTGTTTGGGTCTGCATAGATGATAAAACTCCTGTAGTCAGTATGGAAAGTGTGAAACTGTGTCACAACTAAGTCTTCTTCTTCTTCTTCTTCTTCCCTCCTTCCTTTCCTAATTCTTCTTCTTCTTCTTTCTTCTTCTTCTTCTTCTTCTTCTTCTTCTTCTTCTTCTTCTTCTTCTTCTTCTTCTTCTCTACTACTACCACTCTTCTCTTTCTCCTCTCTTCCTCCTACTTCTTCCTCCTCTTCTTCCTTTCCTCTTTTCTTCTCCTCTTTTCTTACTACTCCTTCCCCCCTTCTCCTCTTCTCCTCACACCACACAAGACACCCTCCTCCTCACCAAGACTCCTCACACCTCTGAAAAACTCTCTGAAAACTTCCATCATCGGTCCTCATAACTTTCCCAAGAACACACCACTTTCACAAAATTCTTCCTTTCCTTTCAATGCAAAATTCTCATCCCTGCCTTTTAAAAATCATCTCTCTATTAATTCTCAATGGTTTGCTTAAAGAGCTTCAAGATCTAAGTTAGGGAGATAATACAGTATAATTTAACTACTGTCTCTTTAGTGAAATGTAAACCTTTTCAAAACTTCTCTCTCTCTCTTGATTTTCTATTCAGCATCAATGTCTATTTCTCTTTATTAGTGGTTATTTTCTTCCGTCTATTTGTTTTTATTTACTTGTATTCTCTTTTAGCGGCCTATATAGAGATGAAAGTCCGTTATATCGAGGACCGTTAGATATGAACCCCCCATCTAACGGCTATGGAGATAAGTGCGTTATATAGAGGTTTCGCTATAAGCAACCAACGGCTCACAAATAACAAATCACAGAAAAAATAAATAAAAAATCCTCGTCAGGTTATTGATCGCCGGCATCTTCCTAGCTGAACGTATTTGCGGGCTGCGTCAGTCTCGTCAGCTTATCGGTACATAAAGACGCAATAACGTATGCAAAACAGATGCACAAGTGGGCAACATTTTTCCTCAGCTCAGATTCACATATGATCGAGACGCGGCGACAATCTTGTGCAATTTCTACCTACGTCTTCTGGTCAGGAGTCGGGTGGATTTTACTATCACAAACATATACATTAATTCTACGTGGACTGTAAATGTGAATAAGTGCATCGGTATCTTATATTAGTCTCACTGTTTCGTTTAGTTTGATATTCCTCTTCATCTTATCTGGTATAATTTCATTTCTCTCATTATGGGAGTAAAGATAACTAATTATACCTATTAGTGTTAATAAACTTATAATACATATATTCATAAAACCTTATCATGACTTAATGACCCTATTTTTTACATATCTTAAAATAACATTATTCACTAGGAAAAGTTAGTGTATAATGTTATTTACTCTGGAAAGAATACAATCTTATTTTTATTACTGTAACTCCAAACTTAAGGCGTGGCTCTTCATGTGGCTCTTCATGCGGCTCTTTATGTGACTCTTCATTATTTATAACAACGTCACAATCCGGCCAAATCAACCTCGCTAGAGATCCGGTGACCATCATCGTTATCTTCTCCTGCTTTGTGATGTCTGTGTGTTTCTGCATCATCCTCAGTCTAAAGTTTCCAATTATGGCCATTAAAACAGGAATAAATTATCCTCCTCTGTTGGTTAGGTTAGGTTAGGTTAGGTAGCTGTAGTGAACAAGTGACAGCGACTGAAGGGAGAATGTGTGTGTGTGTGTGTGTGTTGGTTCCTACTTAAATTTTTCCAGAATTATATACCAGTACACCAATTAATTATTTTAGTACAGAATCTAAAGTTTTGTCTATATAATTCATGAATATGGATAAATAAGGTTCTGTATGTACCTGGGTTTGTCTCACTAACTCTCAATAGTTTTTAATGGACTTGTAAGTGACTTGGGTACATTAGCTAGTTAACTCTTATCTTGTACATTATTGTCTTTACATGCTCTATGACTCCAGGTGACACTAAGGAATGTCTGCAACCATATGCACACATTCTTTTCTGCTACACCGTCTACCTGCACGATCCCTGGCAATAAGTTTGACTGTCAGCCCCACAAGAGTAAAGTAGAGAATAGAGGAGACTGGGGTAAACTTGTATGCTGTTTTACTGTCATTACTAGCCACTGATGTACTCTGGACTCGCCTCAGCTGTGTGAACGTAAACTAAACCTGGGAGAGACAGAGCAATCAGTTACATAATTTGAGTCAAGCATTCCTCCTCCTCCTCCTCCAAGCTCTAAGTTCCATCCTCCTTTCAGCAGCCTCCTCGTCCCAACTCCAGCATCACCAGTCATGATGTCTCTCAGCTCAGTGTCCAGTGTAAGCACGATAGTTGTACCAGAGTTCATTACATTAGTAGTGGTGTATCGGGTGTAAGGCGTGTTATGGTGACGAGACAGACACTGCACACACACACACACACGGCAGTGGAGCGAAGACACTGACCCCTTCGGTAATGTGGTTCACGGTGGTGTGGTACAGGTGTAATCTTTCCGATAGGGTAGTTAGTGCCAGGTGGGTGGGGGGGTGGGGTGGGGGTGTGGTTGGGGGTGGGGGGTGGGGTGGGGGGTGGTCTAAATGAGAGTCAAGAATGTTATCTGGTAGTGGTGGTGGTTGTGGTGGTGGTGGTAGTATGTAGTAGTGACGGTGGTAGTGGTGGTAGTGGTGGTAGTATGACGGTAGTGGTGGTGGGAAGGGATGGGGGTGGGGGTCTGACCTGCATGAAGACTGAGGTGAAGATGATTTTGAGTACTCTTACACTGAGTCTTTCTATAGACCGAAAGATACCGTCAAAAATATACTACCGTCCATAAACTCTGTACATTACTGTCACTCATAAGTATTCATACGTTCCATACACTATGTCTCATACACCAAGCTGTTATAGTGATTTATTGTACCATCACTGCCTCATGCTCTTCCCTAACACCATCACCATCACCACTACTACACTCACAGCCTGGGAATGGAGGTAAGGAAAGAGTACAATGCACATCCCCACAGACCCTGACCCTGACACGACACTACACCCTATCCTCTAACAAACTAAATTCAACACACTTATACACCCAACCACCACGCCCACACACACCAAACCACACCGCCACCACTTAACCCTCCACGCCACCACCACACCTAAGATTAAGCCATCAACTCACTGTTACGATACTACACGACCAACCTACACGTCGACTATACTCTGTTGTTAGATTAATCCCCGACCATCACACTTTACAGCCAGTCATTCCTAATATGTGCGCCTCACTTTCTGCTTCTCCTGTGTATCGCTAGGGTACATCTTGCACTGAGGTATCGAGCCACACCCTGCAGTAGTTCCATCCTGCGAGTAGTAATTCACCTTGAGGTAGTAATCCATCCTGCGAGAGTAATACACCCAGTAGTAATCACCCTGGGTAGTAATTCACCCTGGAGTAATAATCCATCCTCGAGTAGTAATCACCCAGCGGGTAGTAATTCACCCTGCAGTAATAATCCACCTGCGAGTAGTAATCCACCCAACGAGTAGTAATCAACCTGCGAGTAGTATTCACCTGAGGTAGTAATCACCCTGGGAGTAGTAATCCACCCAGCGAGTAGTAATCCACCCAGCAGTAGTAATCCACCCTGCGAGTAGTAATCCACCCTGCGAGTAGTAATCCACCTGCGAGTAGTAATCCACCCAACGAGTAGTAATCCACCCTGCGAGTAGTAATTCACCTGAGAGTAGTAATCCACCCTGGGAGTAATCCACCCTGCGAGTACTTAATCACCCAGCGAGTAGCTCACTAGCTCACTATATTGACGCAACAAGCAATGGCAAAACTCTCATAAGGTTACTTAGTGACCAGAAAGAAACAGTTGATACAATATTCTTAAAAAAGAAAGAAGAAAGACTATATAAAACACAATTAACATCAAAACACCAGCTGGGAGGAATATAGGCCAGCTGGTTGGTAGAGAGAAGGTGGTAATTGATAATGAGAGAGATAGTGAGTAAAGCACCCATCCTACACCCTCTAATAACGAATATTATCACCACTACAGAGCTAACATTGTCGGTGCCTACGAACAACAACAGTAACAACGACAACAACAACAATAACCATTACTATCACTACAACAACAACAACTAACATTACTATCACTACAACCACTACCATCACCATTACTATCACTGGCAACAACAATAGCCATTACTATCACTACAACAACAACAATAACCATTACTATCACTACAACAACAACAATAACCATTACTGTCACTACAACAACAACAATAACCATCCTATCACTACAACAACAACAATAACCATTACTATCACTACAACCACTACCATCACCATTACTGTCAACACAACTACCTGCTCCTATCTACACAACCACCACCACCTACCAACACCACTACCACCACCATTATCTTTCACATCGTTTTACTACCTGAATGTGTGAGGCAAAACAGTTTATTTAATATTATTTTTTTCTTATTTTTCATTTTAATTAAAGATCTTATTCAAGTGGCATTTCATTACACTACCACCATATCCATTACCACCATCACAACCACCACCACCACCACCACAACAACAACCACTACTACCACCACCAACACCACCACCACCACCACTACCACCACCAACACCACCACAACCAACACCACTACCACCATATCCAGTTACCACCATCACTACCACAACCACCACCACCACAACAACCACTACTACCACTTGCTTACCACCACCAACACCACTACCACCACCATTATCTTTCATCGGCTACTACCCTGAATGTGTGAGGCAAATGTTTATTTAATAATTATTTTTCTTCTTATTTAACAATTTTAATTAAGATCGTATTTCATTGTGGCATTTCATTACACCACTACCACCATATCCAGCTACCACCATCACTATAACCACACCACCACCTACAACCACTACTACCACCACCAACACCGCCACCACCACCACTACTACCACAGCACCACTACCACCACCACTACCACCAACACCACAACCTACCACCACCACCACCACAACAACCACTACTACACCACCAACACCACCACCACCACCACTACCCACCACCACCAACACCACTACCACCACCACTACCACCACCAACACCACCTACCACCACCTACCACCCACCACCAATACCACCCTTACCACTACCACCAACACCGTACCTGCCACCACTACCATATCCAGTTACCATCACTACCACAACCACCACCACCACCACAACCACCACCTGCATTCAACACCACCACCACCACCCACTACCTACCAACACCACTACCACCACCACTACCACCACTACCACTACTACCACATTAACACTACCACCACCACCACTACCACCACCAACCACCACCACCACTACCACACACTACTACCACCACCTTCAACACTACACACACCACCACTACCACCACCAACACCACCACCACCTACCTACCAACACCACCACCACCACCACACTACCACCACCACCACCACCACCCACCACCACCTACCCACCACTACCACCACACCACCCTTCAACACCACCACCACCACCACCACTACCACCACTACCACACCACCACCACCTACCACCACCACCACCCACCCACCATTCCACCACCACCAACACCACCACCACTACCCACCTTCAACACCACTACCACCACCACTACCACCACCACACTACCACCACCACCTACCACCACTACCACCACCACCACCACCACCACCACCACTACCACCACCAACACCACCACCTACCACCACTACCACCACCACTACCACTACCACCACCCTACCAACACTCTCTTACATGTTCTTACATTAATTACATAGGTGATTTATGTGATCCATTTATTAATTATGCAGGAATTCATATTTCATTTGACTCCTGTTGATCTACCACCATCCACCTACCACTATTATTATCATCTCACTATTACTATCATCTACTACTATTACCACCCACCTACCACCATTACTATCAGCTACCACATACCAACATTACTATAGCTACTACTCTCACTTCCCACCTACCACATTGCCACCACCAACCACCATTCATCCTCCATTATACCATCACTCACCACTACCAGCCTCTACAATTGCCCATCATCTACCACCATCACTCATCAATTACCACCACCATTCACAAGCTACCAACCATAACCACCATTAACCATCCTTACTACTATATCTGGCCCACCTCTTAGCACTCACTGTTATACTGCAGCATCACTAGAGAGCACAATAAAGGTTCGTAAAAGGCAGAAAGGAAGGAATGCAAGCGTTGGAGATAAGAGGGAGGGAGAGAGGAAGAAAGGGGAGAGAAGGAAGGAAGAAGAGATTTGGGAGGAGGGAGACAGAAGGAGGGAAGAAGGAAGTGGGAGGGGTTAGGGAGAATATTGAGGAGGAGAAAGGACAGAAGGGAGGAAGGAAGGAGGAGTAATGCGTAACTTCTA
>NW_024730269.1:5000-6901 GCF_018991925.1 Homarus americanus | reverse complement strand
TAGTCAACCCTTTGATGAAGAAGAGAAGAAGAAGCTACAGCTACTTGATGCTGTGTTGAAAGAAGAAGAAAAAAAAAAAAGAAGAGGCTACTTGATGAGAAAGAAGAACTTGATGCTGAGTCGGCCAAGTTGAAAGCTAAGTTGAAAGCTAAGTTGGAAGGTGAGAAGAAGCTACTTGTGTTGAAAGAAGAAGAAAAAAGAAGAGGCTACTTGATGAGAAAGAAGAACTTGATGCTGAGTCGGCCAAGTTGAAAGCTGAGTCGGCCAAGTTGAAAGCTGAGTCGGCCAAGTTGGCTGAGTTGAAAGCTAAGTTGGAAGGTGAGAAGAAGCTACTTGTGTTGAAAGAAGAAGAAAAAAAGAAGAGGCTACTTGATGAGAAAGAAGAACTTGATGCTGAGTCGGCCAAGTTGAAAGCTGAGTCGGCCAAGTTGGCTGATGCTGAGTCAGCCAAGTTGAAAGCTGAGTCGGCCAAGTTGAAGGCTGAGTTTGTTGAGTTGGCTGAGTTGAAAGCTAAGTTGGAAGGTGAGAAGAAGCTACTTGTGTTGAAAGAAGAAGAAAAAAAGAAGAGGCTACTTGATGAGAAAGAAGAAGAAGAAAAAAAGAAGAGGCTACTTGATGGTGAGTTGGCCAAGTTGAAAGCTGAGTTGGCTGAGTTGGATGAGTTGAAAGCTAAGTTGAAAGGTCAGGAGGTTGAGTTGGATGAGTTGAAAGCTAGGTTGAAAGGTGAGTTTGCTGAGTTGACTGAGTTGAAAGCAAAGTTGCAGGTTTTAGATGCTGAATTTAAAGAAAAAGAGGAGAAGCTACTTGATACTGAGTTAGAAGAGAAGAGAAGAAGCTACGTAATTGAGTTTAAAGAGCTACATGATGATGAGTTGAAAGAGAAAGAAGAGAAATTACTTGATGCTGAGTTGAAAGAGAAAGAAGAGAAGGAGAAGACTATTTATTTCTACTTTCCCTTTCCTTCTGACAATTCTTCTGACGACAATTTAGACTTCGAAATATCCAAGTCCGAATATTATATGCTAGATTTTATAATCAGTATTGACAGTGAAGAAATAATATATAAGGAGGCAGGCAAAAATAGTATATGCATGCAAGGCTATATATATAGTAGATCATCTTCAACATCAACAACCTGGAAATGTTGCGACAGCGACTGCAACAGTAAAATAGAAATAGTAAAAAAACAACAATCAATATCCCATAACCACCTACCACCTAACATTGAATTGCTTGAATTGAGAATATTACCATCAGAGTTGAGGACAATGGAAATGCTTGTAACTCATATTAAACCAAACAAGCCCACCATAAGATTTGTTTGTGGATACACACAGACCGATCCAGAGTCATCCTCAGAAAACTAGATCATAGCCAACAGCACCGTAAAGCAGCAGAAAAGCCTTCGCAACCGTCAGTTACTCCACCACAGCTTAGAAAAAATAAATAACTCCAAAAACGCAGGCAGAACTGGGAAATGTTTTCCCTGAAAGTAGTAGTTATAATTTTGAAAACTACTATTTATTCATAAACTGGGACTCAGAGGGCGGCTTTCTCATCAGTACTCCGCCCTCAAGAGGGCGGCTCTCTCATCAGTGCACCGCCCTCAAGAGGGCGGCTCTCTCATCAGTGCACCGCCCTCAAGGGTCTCGTCAACCCATCAACCTTGTGTGTGTGTGTGTGTGTGTGTGTGTGTGTGTGTGTGTGTGTGTGTACCTGTGCCTCCGTAGCCTATATAACCAAGCCCATCCAAAAAGTTGTAACTGGAAACACCCAGCTCCAACCGAAGTGGAAACACCCAGCTCGACCGATCCAAATGTAGTTACTCTACCTTGACTTATACTGCAACGAATGGTAGATTATGGATCAGCAATTAAAGAAGGAAGATTATGGTAGTCAGC
>NW_024730268.1:0-11978 GCF_018991925.1 Homarus americanus | reverse complement strand
TTAGTGAGAGATCCGGTGGGCTGGTTAGGTTAGTGAGAGGTCCGGTGGGCTGGTTAGGTTAGTGAGAGGTCCGGTGGGCTGGTTAGGTTAGTGAGAGGTCCGGTGGGCTAGTTAGGTTAGTGAGAGGTCCGGTGGGCTGGTTAGGTTAGTGAGAGGTCCGGTGGGCTGGTTAGGTTAGTGAGAGGTCTGGTGGGCTGGTTTGGTTAGTGAGAGGTCCGGTGGGCTGGTTAGGTTAGTGAGAGGTCCGGTGGGCTGGTTAGGTTAGTGAGAGGTCCGGTGGGCTGGTTAGGTTAGTGCGAGGTCCGGTGGGCTGGAGAGTGTGGTCACGGTCTCCTCCTCGACCAACTGAATTACGGATTACAGTTCCTGCGGTGAGGTGAGCTGCAGCTCGTCCTTCACCTTGTGGGGCTCCGGCACACAGTATAACTCCTAAGTGTCTAACTCAAGAGTTTCTACGGTGCAGTAGGCGCCGAGGAAGGCCGAGCAGTAGCATGGCACCACCACCCCGTTACCATCTTCACCTTCTTGTCTCTTACAACACTATTGAAAATTCCAACCTAAGTACATGGGGGTATTTTTTTACATTTAGCCCCGAATTCTAATTCAATGTCTCGGTGATCTTGAAAACAATTTACTATATTTAACAAAAATGGAAAAGACCTCATATCCAGTGTCTGTCACCTACAGTCGGTGTCCTCGGGAGTTGTTGGTTTCGGGATACCTTTACGATGTAGATGAACAGAACCAAACAAAGCGTCGCCTGAAAGTCACCTTCTGCCTCGACAGTGGTTCCAATGTATCAGTTATACCGTTAGATTTTGTCATCTCTGCCGGACTTCAGGACTATATAGTGGACCGTGAAAAGTTTTCGGTCGATACCGGTAGCGGGCCAACGAAAAATGGAGTTTATGGTCGGCTGGAAATGAAGGTACAGCTCGGTGCATATAAACTCCGGCCTTCTTTGATTGTGGCGAGGAAAGGCGCGCCATTTGTGTTGGGCATGGATGTGTTAAGTCAGTCCGTCTTGGACCTGTCTACCAAAAACCCCACTCTTACCCTACTGGCACCCTCCAAACACCTTCTCAAGCCCATAACCCCTTTAGCAGCCACATGTAAAATCCGAAACCAGACTGTTTCATGCCTGCTGGACACAGGCTGTACCTACTGTTACATAACACCCGAATACGCGCAACAGCTGCACCTCCACTACCGACCATCAGAGTGTGTCCGCGAGTGCAACACGGTAACGGGGCAGGATAAGGTGCTCGGATACGTGTCCCCTGTCCCCATCACCTACATGGGTAACACTAACTGGGCACCTTTTTACGTCGCTAATGATAACAACTATGGTGTAATTCTTGGCATCAACTTCCTCACGAATGCTCGACTCACATTCAACTTCACCGAGCTCTGTGCCTGAGTCCCAATCCTCTCATCAGAGTGAAATACAGCCATTTCATTGAATTACGCCCATAATGCCTTATTTAAGTCTTTTGTTTGTAATTAAAAAGGAACGAAAAAAATAGTTTCCTGCAATTAGTACGACTGTATGGAGGAAAGACTTATTATTTTATTTTTTTACAATATATACCTATTCCTGGCTCAATACGCCTGGCGCATGAAAAATCGAAAAAAAATATGAGAAGAAGTACTTTGTTTCTCAGCAGTTAGAGACATCACATCTAAACATAAAACAAATGCTTCTCGAAAAGATTGTGGAAAGAAGACATGCCTTCTCTCAACATACACAGCAGCTTCCAGTCGACAAGCTTGGTTTTCAATGGACTTGTGCAGCCGTTCATCGATGCTGTATTCCTTTATGGAAGTTGGAAAATAAATCTCTGAAGAGATTTCTAGAGAAATACACCAAGGAAAGTGTACCAAGTGAAGCTACATAACAAAAGAGTTATGTAAACCCTACCTTTGATAATATCATGCAGAAAATAATACGCCACCCAAGGTACTGCTGAAGGTGGGCTAAAGACCACAACACAACACAACACAACACAGCACGGTTTTAATATTTTACAAACAACAATAACAAGTTAATCTCGTCTGTTAATAATAATAGCTTTTAAACTTTCCAACATTCAGTGACGTCATCGGAAGAATTCGTGAGATCAACATTATATTTGGATTTACTTTGAGGAAAAAAACATAAGATAATTTGAAATACAAAGCTAAAAAAAATATTAAAATAATCTACACATCCACCATGACGGCCGGACAAGTAACCCCCCCCCCCGGCGGTCATATAACTGGTGAATCTAAATGGATACAATTTACAGCTACACATATGAGGATGTTCAGAGTAAAGAAACATTACAAAGTTTGAGACATAACAGCACTTACCTGTCACCCACATACCAGGCCAAGCGACTAATAATACACAGTCCTTCTCTCCAACACACCGCCAGTGAGAGCTCTTGAACACCTACTCAACCTACCAATTGAAAATTACATCACATAGACCATCTACACTGATGGCTCTCTAAAGACGTGTGTGAGAAGGCAGAAAGGGCTCTCAGTGTGACTCAACCTAATGACAATATAGAAGGAGTTAAAATCAATGGAAGAAATTGAATTAGTTGCCAGACTCGGGGCCACAAGACTTAAGACAATACCGCTGACCGTATCATCATCACTGACGCCTCATCTTCACTACTTGCACTTGACGCCCTAGGCTTAAGCTGTCACCAATAGGAACCCTTAAAACTGTAATCAGGAAATAACTTGCTAATTAATTAGAAGACAGTAGACAATTGGAAACAGGAACTAGTCAATCCACTGTTTACCATGGTGAGATGTATCAAGTGAAACATGTATATGGGGCAAGTATCAAGATCACAAGATGTTGTAATCGCTAGACTAAGGTTAGGATATAAGTACCTCTGGCAGTATGTCCCTCAGGCAGATGTGAACAAGACTTAATGTTAGGTGTGTGGCCAGACATATGGCCACACACTCTAGCACTACGTCCTCGACTGTGTGAAGATAGAACCTTTTTGTGACAGACACTGTAATGTGCTTGAATGCCTTTCATGAAGATGTGAATAACAATATATATAAAGTATGCCTCACACTGCAGTATGCCCCCTCACACGGGTATGGAGTCAACTTCTTTGTCCACAAGTAAACAAACAATATACTGGAAATACCTCGTAGCATTTAATGGCATAATAATCCTGACCACGGGGGACTGTTATACACACCATTAAGTGACCTCTATTCTGTAAACTTTTTTGTGCTGCCGCCCACAGGAGGAGTATAGGGTGCACAACAAACTAGCCGCTGTCTGTAACAAAATGCATTCAATTCAGTCCGGTGGTGGTTGCTAACACGTCCATGAGCCTATGGAGTACCATCGTCGTGTGTGTGTGTGTGTGTGTGTGTCAGTTTATAGTGATGTAAGAACCTCTTCCTCACCAAAACATTCTTTTAGCTCCCCGTAACTCCTCTCCTCCTCCTCCCTCATCATAACTCTCCCTCTCCCTCCTCTTCCTCCCTCTCCATAAATCTCCTCCCTCTCCAAAACTCTCTTCTCCTTTTCCCTCCCCTATAATTCATCTCCTCCTCCCTCAAAACCACATCCTTCAAGAAGTATAAAGATGTTTACACCAAATCCTCTCTCTCTCTCTCTCTCTCTCTCTCTCTCTCTCTCTCTCTCTCTCTGGCAAGGATGTAGTTCGTCACCTTTTCACTTGTTTAATCAATCTTGCGTCACTTCTCACATGTCGAGCGTATTTAAGTCAAGAGGAAATCTGCCATTTTTTCCCCAGGTGTTGTGTCTGCCACTCTATATACTCGTAGGTCTGTGTCTGCCACTCTCAGTACGTCTCAGAGTGCCACAAGCCTTCCTTCTCTATCAATGCCATTATTGATGCCAAAGACGTTCTCACTTTTAGCTTTGGTCATTCTAATATGTCTTTGATCATTCTCCCTTTAATTATTTTGTCATTCTGACTCGTATATCTTTAACACTAGCTTATTTTTCATCATTCTAACCCCTAATCATTCGCCATTCTAACTTCACTTTTGGTCAATTTATTCTTGACTTGTGATCATTCTAGTACCAGACAGCTACCAAACAGGGAGGTACTACCGCTTGGGAAGATATTGGAAGCATAATGTGTTATGTAATGGTAGACTCTGCTGTCATATGTGACCAAGTCCCAGGTTGCTCATCTGACTTTCTACCTCATTTACACACAATTGCAGGGTTTCAAGTGTTTCTCTTACTTGGACAACACAACATACATATATTGTTTCTCACTCTTGATCTTTTTTTCATTTTTGTATTTCTTTATTATTATTATTATTATTATTATTATTATTATTATTATTATTATTATTATTATTATTATTATTATTATTATTATTATTATTATTATTATTATTACATTTACGCCCCCCAGGCCCCGATGTGGGTCAGTGACCTGTGCCCGGGTGGGTTAATCCCCGTAAAAAAACAAAAAACAAACATCATTCTACTCCTGACTTGTGATCATTCTAGCACCTCATCATTCTCCCCAACGCAATAAACACCAGTTCTCCAACTCAACAACCATTATAACGTATCCTAACTATCTTTTATAATCATTCTACCTTTCTTCCTCACGTCTCTCTCACCAATATAATCATTCTCTCATCTGTGTTCACCTGTGCTCACCTGTGCTCACCTGTGTTCACCTTTTAGGTAGCTCACCTGCCTCTTAACACCGGCGAGGGTCTTAAATTATTCTCTGTTGTTTTCTTTTTTATTCTAATTTTATTCATCTCGTTTACGTATTTTTAGGGAGGGTCGTTTATTGGGGGTCGTATTTTGGGGGGTCGTTTTTTGGGGGTCGTTTTCGGATGGGTCGTTTTTTGGGGGGTCGTTTTTTTTAGGGGGGTCGTTTTTGGGGGGTCGTTGTTCTTTGGGGGTCGTATTTTTTAGGGGGGATCGTTTTTGTTTATTTTATCGTGTTGATGTTTTGTATGTTGGTCTGTACGTTTCACCAGGACTATTACTATTCATTCACCAATATCAGGGTACACAGTCTTCAAGAGTCTAGTGACCACGGTCTGCCAACAATGACCTCATCTTCCTGCTCCTACTCTTCCTGCTCCTCCTCCTCTTCTTCCTCCTTTCTTCCCTCCTTCAACACTCTCCCACACACATTCATCAAGAGAGAGAGAGAGAAAGAGAGAGAGAGTGTGTGTGTGTGTGTGTGTGTGTATAAAAAGATTAAAGGCAGGTTGGTCTGTATTTGCCTCTTCTGTTCTTGCTGTACCAGGAAATTGGATCTTGGGGAGTGACAGTGAGGGTCAGGGCGTTACAGTGAAGGTCAGGGCGTTACGGTGAGGGTCAGGGCGTTACGGTGAGGGTCAGGGCTTTACGGTGAGGGTCAGGGCGTTACGGTGAGGGTCAAGGCGTTACGGCGAGGGTCAGGGCGTTATGGTTAGGGTCAAGAGTTACGGTGAGGGCTGGGAGTTACGTAGGAAGGTTAAAGGTAAGGGATGAGATTTCGTCTTGGCTTCATGTTTATAGGAGGAGAGAGAGAGAGAGAGAGAGAGAGAGAGAGAGAGAGAGAGAGAGAGACCAGGTTATGGAAGTCTGTGTAGTAATTTATAGTGTCTGTTTACTGTGTGTTTTGGGGCTTCGTGAGAGCTGATGTAACCATATGTGTACTCTCTATCTCTCTCTCTCTCTCTCTTGGTTGCTTTCTCTCTATATAGCTATCTATATCTTCTTTATTTTTACTTCTCTTTGTCTCTTGTCTCTCCCTTTCTATCTACGTCTCTCTCTCTGCCGCATTATTTCTCATTTGCTTTCTCTCCCTCCCTATCTCTCTCTCTCTCTCTTTCTGTCTCTCTCTTTCTCTCTTTCCGTCTGTTTATGTTTATCTCCCCCTCTCTCCTCGTGTCTCTCCCTTCCTCTCTCCCCATCTCTGTCTCTCTCTCCCTCTCTCTACACAGTTCTGAGGATCATGGATCAGTATCGTCTCTCTCGTCATCAATTTTGTCACACGATTCGCCAAACTTATTTTATTTTCCCTTTGAGAACGATGACTTAACTTTTTCGTCCTGAGGGGCCCACTGCAGTACTGTCAAATGTCGTCCCTGTTTCTACCCCTCCAGGTTAATGTTTGGATTTATCTGGGGAAATATTTTTAGCTTTTCGGTTTTTTCCCCTCAATTGTTTCGATTTTTAGGGGAAATTTATGAGTTTTAGGGGAAATTTGTGAGTTTTAGTGGAAATTTATGAGTTTTAAGGGAAATTTTTGAGTTTTGAGCGGGTAAATTTCTTTGTGTTTTATTATACTAATTGAATTTATTGAAACAGATGAGATACCTTTATTTTTAACAACTCGTAAGGGATATCAGACTGTGTCGTGTCGGTGTCGTGTCGGTGTCTTGTTGTTTTGTTTTGTGTCGTCGTGTCGTGTCGTGTTTATATACCGGAGGGAGTATGACAACTCTTTCCTCACCGCGCCTCTTCTCATACACGGACGGCCACAAGACTGATCCAAACTTTAGTGTCTTCAATGATATTTCTCTTTACAACTTTTTTCATTTTCACGAAACTATTCAAACACCCTTTCTTATCTCCCTTCTTTCATCTCCCTCTCTCTCTCTCTCTTCTTCTTCTTCCTCCCTTCCTCTCTCTCCCCATCCCTCCCACCCTTCCCCCCTCCCTCCCTTCCTCCCACTACACACAATAAACTCCCCCAACCGCGTCTCTTGACTCCCCCCAGAACAGGTATTGGAATAGTTTAGTCTCGGGTACTGACTGGAGACGAGTGTTGTAGTGTCCTATAGTAACAACAACATTATTAACAACATCAACAATAACAACAACAGCCACATCATCAACAACAACAACATTAACATAAACATCATAATCAACAACATCAAAAACAATGACAAAAACAACAACAAAAACCTCAACAACAACAACACAGACAAAAACAATAACAAAAACAACAACACTTAAATTCTTCCCATGACATAAATAAAAATTAATTAAACACTACAATTTTCCCATAATAATAATCCCCTTAACACCCAGGACCATCCACCACCACCCAGGACCATCCACCACCACCCAGGACCATCCACCAACACCCAGGACCATTCACCACCACCCAGAACCATCCACCACCACCCAGGACCATTCACCACCCAGGACCATCCACCACCACCCAACACCACCCAGGACCATCCCACCACCACCCAGACCATCCACCACCACCCAGCAACCATCCCACCACCACCCAGGACCATCCACCACCACCCAGGACCATTCACCACCACCCAGGACCATCCACCACCACCCAGGACCATCCACCACCACCCAGGACCATCCACCACCACCCAGGACCATCCACCAACACCCAGGACCATCCACCACCACCCAGGACCATCCACCAATACCCAGGACCATCCACCACCACCCGGGACCATCCACCACCAACACCCAGGACCATTCACCAACACCCAGGACTATCCACCACCACCCAGACCCACCACCACCCAGACCATCCACCCACCACCCAGGACCATCCACCACCCAGGACCCACACCCAGGACCATCCACCACCACCCAGGACCATCCACCACCACCCAGGCCCATCCATCCAACACCCAGGACCATCTGCCACAACCCAGGACCATCCACCACCACCCGACCATCCACCAACACCCAGGACCATTCACCACCACCTGGGACCATCCACCACCACCCAGGACCATCCACCACCACCCAGACCATCCACACCACCACCCAGGACCATCCATCAGCCACCAGGACCATCCGCACCCAACATCCAGGACCATCCATGGGCCCCACCATGTCACCCAGACCATCCACCAATGCCCAGGACCATCCACCACCACCTGGACCATCCACCACCACCCAGACAACCCACCAATACCCAGGACCATCCACCACCTGGACCATCCACCAGCAATCCCACCACCTGAACCACCCCACCACCACCCAGGACCATCCACCACCACCCAGGACCATTCACCACCACCTGGGACCATCCACCACCACCACCCGGAACCATCCACCACCACCCGGGACCATCCATCAACACCCAGGACCATCCACCACCACCCAGGATCATCCACTAATACCCAGGACCATCCACCACCACCCAAGACCATCCACCACCACCCAGGACCATCCACCACCACCCAGGACCATCCACCACCACCCAGGACCATCCACCACCACCCGGGACCATCCACCACCACTCTTAACATACACACGTTCATTTAGTTTGAGGCAAGAACTCAATTGGGTCGTTTGGGCATGGTAGAGAAGCCGGTGTGATGTGGTGTGGTGTGGTGTGGTGTGGTAGGTGGTGTGGTATGGCATGGGTGGTAAGGAGTGGGTGTGGTGTGGTGTGAGATGGGTGGCATAGGATAGGTCATCAGTGCCACCTAATGATATCTTCTACACCTGGGGAAGCCTTAATGAACCCCACAGGTATCCGTCAGGTAATGAATCACACCTGAACTGTCTCTTCTCTTCATATAAATCATCTTACCTTCACCGTCTTATTTCTTAATTAAGGTATGTTGTTACAGGTAAGTCTCTCTTTCTCTCTCTCTCTCTCTCTCTCTCTCTCACTTTAGTTTTAACTCTATTTTATGACCTAATAATTTTTGAGGGCGATGCTTCCGTTGTACAGTTTACCAACACCAGCATCCTGTAGTGCTAGTGCTGTAGTGTACACTCTTCATCCACCACTGTGCATCCTTCATCCACCACTGTACATCCTTCATCCACCACTGTACATCCTTCATCCACCACTGTACATCCTTCATCCACCACTGTACATCCTTCATCCTCCACTGTACATCTACCATCCTACATGTACAGTCAGTCAACACAGTATCGTGTCTGTCTCTCAGTCAGGTAACACTTAATCTAGCAGAGCTTCAAGAGTCAGGTGAGGTCATTATCCTCAGGTAACATACCGGTGATTGGAGAAACGAAAGGTTAGGTTAGTTTAGTTTAGGTTAAGTCACTTCCGGTTATGTTAGGTTAGGTTAGGTTAGTTTAGGGATTATTCGTCATTTAAAATATGAAGGGAAGAAATGACAAAGAGGTGGATTTTAAACTATCAAGTCATTATCAGGGTAGATAGTTCCCTTTAGCCATTGTTACTACTATCATTACGACTACAGGTACAACTTCTAGTCCTGCTGCTCCATGTACTACTTCTACTAATACTATTAAGAGACAAATACAAAATACCATATTGTGGAAATTATCAAAACTTTCATAAGCAAAAATATCAAAAGGAAAGTTGTTTTTAATCATTCAAGTCAGACCAACACGACTCTCCCAGATGCTCAGTTGACTTCCTTGTAAGAGGGAGAGAAAGAAAGATCAAGTCACACTCATCCAAAAGTCAAAGACCTCCGAGGCACTTGAGAATGAGAGAGACGAGTTCGTTGACAAAACCAGAATCGTTTAGAAGTGAGAGGAATTCACTCAGGCAGTCATGAATCCCTTGTGTAGTGAGGAAGGATTTATAGTCTTAGTCCTGCAGTCATTATTAAACACTCACTGGGGCTCAAACCTTCTGGTGTGACACGTATGATGGAAGACACTTCAAGGGAACACAAGGTAAAATGACAGCAATAATGTCACCTATTATGAATATTTTGTTTTAATGTTTTATGAAGTGAACAATATCGTGAACAAACAGGTGTCAAGTGTTAGGATATATTTACAAAGTTCATTTTATATTCCAGGTTACATTGTAGATCCTTAATTAATGTTGCATAAACATTAGTTATTTTGGGTCGACTGTTCACGCTGTTTATATCGTGTACCTCAAAATAGACCACACAATAACTTTCTTTTGGTAATTTCAGGTAACTACAGGTGCGTTAACTAATGACGAACAAGCTAATTCTGCGTTATTATTCCCTCAGTAATTAAATCTTCATCCACTGCCTAAGAAATTACTAAATTACATTCTTACCTTCAGCATTAATTATTCACTGTAGTAAGTAATCCAATCCAGAGTGTAACTTACTGATAACACTTATCTTTTGCAAACTTTAATATCATCCACTGTAGGTGCAGGTCAGAGGTAGGTCTGGAGGCTACTGTAGGTGCAGGTCAGTGGTGTTTTACTGTAGGTACAGGTCAGTGGTGGGTAAAAGTAGGTGCAGGTCAGTGGTGGGTAACTGTAGATGCAGGTCAGTGTTAGGTCTGGAGGCTACTGTAGGTGCAGGTCAGTGGTGAGTTACTGTAGGTGCAGGTCAGTGGTGTGTCTCGAGGCTACAGTACTTGCATGTCAGTGGTGGGTTACTGTCAAATACTGTCAAGAGGTGTGAACAGCTTCCATATGGAGAGGATCTTTAATTGAAGTCTAATGTGTCACTTCACAGAGAGAAGGACGATGCATGAGGGGAGCAGGTCGCAGCTGCTTGCATGACAGTCCTTGGATAAAAAAAACCCGCATGAGAAGCTACGTGCTGAGGGGGTAATATGTCATGTACGGACCTTCTTAGGCAACTCTTGCGTGTGTTCAGGTGTTCCGTGTGTTTAGGCGTTCCGTGTGTTTATGCGTTCCGTGTGTTCAGGTGTTCCGTGTGTTCAGGCGTTCCGTGTGTTTATGCGTTCCGTGTGTTCAGGTGTTCCGTGTGTTCAGGTGTTCCGCGTGTTCAGGCATCCAGTGTGTTTAGATGTTGCATATGTTCAGGCGTTCCGTGCGTTCAGCTGTTCCGTGTGTTCAGGTGTTCCGTGTATTCATGCGTTCCAAGTGTTCAGGTGTTCCGTGTATTCATGCGTTCCGTGTGTTCAGGTATTCCGTGTATTCAGGCGTTCCGTCCGTTTAGGTGTTCCATGTGTTCAGGAGTTCCGTGTGTTTAGGCGTTCCGTGTATTCAGGTGTTGAGCGTATTCATGCGTTCCGTGTGTTCAGGTGTTTCGTGTGTTCAGGTGTTCCGTGTGTTCAGGTGTTCCGTGTGTTCAGGCATCCCGTGTGTTTAGGTGTTCCGTGTGTAAAGTGTTCCGTGTTATAGTATTCCGTGTGGTCAGGTGTTTCATGTGTTACGTGTGTTCAGGTGTTCTGTGTATTCAGGCATTCCGTGTGTTTAGGTGTTCCGTGTGATCATGTATTCAGGTGTTCCATATGTTCAGACGTTCCCTGCATTTAGGTAGTCTGTGTGTTCAGGTGTTCCGCGTGTTCAGGTGTTCCGTGTGTTCAGGTGTTCCGTGTTATAGTATTCCGTGTGCTCAGATGTTGTGTTACGTATGTTCAGTTGTTCTATGTATTCAGGCGTTCCGTGTGTTTAGGTATTCCGTGTGTTCACGTATTCAAGTGTTCCATGTGTTCAGGCGCTCCGTGAGATTAGGTGTTCCGTGTTATCATGTATTCAGATGTTCCATGTGTTTAGGCGTTCCGTGTGTTAAGGTGTTCCGTGTGTTCAGGTGTTCCGTGTATCTAGGTGGTCGGTGTGTTTAGGTGTTCCGTGTGTTCAGGTGTTCCGTGTTATAGTGTTCCGTGTGATAAGGTGTTCCATGTTCAGGTGTTCCGCGTGTTTAGGCGGTCAATGTCTGAGGAGTAATGCAGACACACGTTTTGTGCCCTAATAAAATCAGTGTGTGTGTGTGTGTGTGTGTGAATACAATAATATGAAGCACCTTAATACTAAAAGACCCATTTTCTTATATAATCATGTACTGTATTATTTTCTTGTCATACGCACAACTCTTACACCTACATGGGGCTAAATGGCCCCCTTAAGCTAGTTTGCCATTGGGTTGTGCTTGTAGCGTAGTATTTCTAAGGCAGACGTCGAAATTTAACTTAACCTGACGGGCTCCCTCTAACTGAAGGTCTTCCGTCTTATGCGGCCTGTGAGCACACGAGACCTCAGTCGATATGAAGAGTATTTTATTACAATGTATCAAAAACTTTACCAGGATGTGCAAATAACATCTGAACGTAAATACGAAGTAAA
>NW_024730267.1:5000-13329 GCF_018991925.1 Homarus americanus | reverse complement strand
TTTGTTGTTATTGTTGTGCAACAATTTGAAATTAATGGAATTCAGAGGGATCTACGCGAAGAAAATAACGCGACGTTGACGTTGACCGAACGTGATACGTCCCATGTTTTAAAATTCTTAATGTGGCAATGGAGGATTTCAGCTCTGTTTGAGTGGGTATATCTGTTAGTGTCTCTTTCTTTTGTTTTTGGTATAGTATATACATGGACAGAGAGAGGCTTAAATATACAGGGTGACCTTAAAAACATGAGGTCAGGTCATAATGATGTCATCCACTAATACCCACACCAACACACACGCAGAGGAGCTTAAGAGAAGGTGGGTGACGTGACTAGTCAGGTGATTTTATCAAGATTTATCTTTTCCACGTTTTCATTGTGGATCTACATGATATATATATATATATATATATATATATATATATATATATATATATATATATATATATATATATATATATATATATATATATATATATATATATATATATATATATATATATATATATATATATATATATATATGTAATATTCAGAAATTTCAAATGCCCCGCCATTAGCGATACTGAGCGTTCAAGGTCGTCTGAGGGAAGAGAGCGCTCCCCGCCCATAGCGAGAGGTTATGGAACTAGGCCTAAGTGATATTAAATGTAATTTGCCGAATTAATAATGATGCGATTCATGAAGTTAAGGGACTATTATTGAATTTGAAATTATTATAGATCGTTTATCAGTCTGAATAATGTTACGGGTGTCCCAAGGAGTTATTAGTTAGGCGGAAAATATGTCACGTAGGCCTAAGCTAACGCCTTGAGAGGAGACGCGACGCTGGCTGGTCCTCAGTCACGGGGAGCATTCAGACATACAAGACGTCCCTGCACGTCCGTCACAGAAATAGTCACGTGGCCTAGTCACCTGTGCTGCGCTATTGCAGTATAACAAGTAAGTCTCATTCGATCTCAGACAGGGTTAGATAGGGCAGTGGTAAAGTAAACTAGAGCTAACAGTGAGTTCATTTCAGGGTATCCGTCAGAACCCACTTGACCGGAGTTTGACTGCGAGAGATTGGCTGCCGTTTGAGACTGCCGTTGATGATTGAGGGTGGCGATTGTCGCCATTGGACCGATCAGTGTAGGCCTGTCACTGTTTAGCGGGGTATCAAAGGATCGCTTGAGGGAATCTAGCCGTCTGGATGCCCAGCTGACGACGGGATGATCGTTGGGGCATCAGCTTTCCTCTACCTCGGCTCACAACACCACATGTCTCGAGCAGCTTAGTGAAACCCTCTTGCTAACGGGAAGCTAAAGCTTCTCAAACTGTACAAGGTCTGATTGGCTCTCTCCCTTCCGCTTTATGGACGCACTGGGAGTACACTGAGGCTATCTGAGTAAATTAATGGTCACACACTGAGACCATGAGTCTAGGACTCTAGGAGATACCTAGAGGAACATTTTATCTCCCTTATTACGGGTGTATGTTGAGTTGGGTGGAGCATGGTTCACGAGTATTGGTGGACCCTGTAACATATTAATAATAGTGAATATATTTGGGTGTAGTTAATACCATTTCTCAGTTACTGATATTATCTTGACGTGTGTAGTTTAATATTTCTTAAATAATTTTGATAGTAGTGTTTTTTGAATGTTTGTGTCATTAAGTGGAACCAGAGTGATACTGTGATTTGATTCTTTTAATGCATCTAATTTTTCTTCATAATTCTGTTCTCAGGTATAACCTTTGTTCCCCAGAGTAGTGGTTAAGTTAGGTTAGGAAGTGTGCATCTGTTGGGGTGATATAATTTTGTTGAGTGCCCTTAAGGCCTATTCATTGTAGAGTATTTAATTTCTTATTTTTTATTAACATTTCCTCAGTGACTGATATTATTTTGTGAAAGCCCTTAAGGCCTGTTTCATGTGTGCAAGCAACATTTCTTAATACTTCAAATTTATTGTTGCCTGAGTTTCTAATAATTTCTATATCATGTATAACTTTTATTCCCCAGAGTAGTGTTTTAAGTTCAGGTTAAGAGGTGGGCATATTGGTGTACCATTATTTGATTTTGGTTGTAGTGTTGGAGGGAATATAAGTGTCTAAATTTTACAGTGTGTCTCATTCATCCCAGTCACAGACGCTATCCTTCCACGGGTCACGGACAATTCATTTTGTTTAGTAGATTTAAGTGTTCTTGTGCTGGTTCGGGATTTTTCTCAAAGGGGCGCTTCCACTGCCATTACCATCTTATAATCTTTAATAAACTTCAAGTCCAGTAAATTCCGACCGGTTACAAATGGTAGCAGAGCGTAGTTTTTAATGTCGTGACTGATAGTACTGTGGTTGGGATAATGAACGCCATCATGTGTTGGTTAGTAATGGTAGGGATTGAACTCGCACTGATGCTCATCCTTGTGCCCGGACTGAGTTGGTTAGGCTTGACAGTAGAGATGTGTATGAGGAGGAAGAGAGACGGCCGCGGGACCTTGGTACAGCTGAGAGAGGAGTTCAGAGACCTAAAGATGGATTATCAAGCACAGGTAAACAGGTTCAAGTGGGAGTTTCAGGCACACATTCAACGGTTCAGGGAGGAAACAAGGGGTGAATGTGAGGCACACGTCCAGCAGTCAAGGAAGTGTGAGTTCCAAGTGGGAAATATAGGGGTACGTAAGTAGTTCAGAGAGGTTGATCGAGCCCTCCAGCTGAGAGACAAGACGAAGCCGACCGATTATAGTTTAGGGTGCATGGTAATGAGAAAAGGCAGTTGTCGAGGGTGAGTTGGAGGAGTCGTGAGTAGGGCAGAGGGGATTAGAGAGATGGTTAGGTCAGAGATGTGCGTTGAGTAGTGGTTGCTGTCATGAGCGGGATTGAGAGTACGGTTGTAATGTCCAGGGCCTCACTAATATGGACTGGTACATTGTTAGAGGGTTGGTCTGCCGGCATGAGGTTCGGAGACGTGGACTGAGCATTTTTTTGACACTGGTTCCTCTTAGCTCAAGGGCCAGGCAAAGGAGAGCATGTTTGAAATGGACTGAGTAGTGTTTTGACACTGGTTCCTCTTAGTTCAAGGGCCAGTCAAAGGAGAGCATGTTTGAGATGGACTGAGTATTGTTTTGACACTGGTTCTCTTAGTTCAAGGGCCAGGCCAAAGGAGAGCATGTTTGTTTTGGGCTGGTATTAATTTTGACATTGGTTCTCTAGTTAAGGGCCAGGCAAAAGGGAGCGTGATGGTCTGGTTGGTTTTGAGTTGGGCTAGGCAAGAAATGGAGTTGCTGGCTGTGAGTGGAATAGTACAGAGTTGAAGGTGGGTTCTAAGTTGTTCTCTCAGCACATGAGGGCAGTGCTGTTTTCTCTTAGGGGGGTCGAGTGTTAGCGGGAGAGAATAGGAGAGAAGAGAAGACAGAAATGCTGCGTTTAGCACGTTAAAGGGGTGAGATGCAGTCCTTAGAACAAATTTTTAGGGGGGTCGTATGTATGTTTTTCTCAGCACATGAGGACAGTGCTGTCTTTTTTTAGGGGGGTCGATTGTAATATTCAGAAATTTCAGAGTAATTTCAAATGCCCCGCCATTAGCGATACTGAGCGTTCAAGGTCGTCTGAGGGAAGAGAGCGCTCCCCGCCCATAGCGGGAGGTTATGGAACTAGGCCTATATGATATTAAATGTAATTTGCCGAATTAATAATGATGCGATTCATGAAGTTAAGGGACTATTATTGAATTTGAAATTATTATAGATCGTTTATCAGTCTGAATAATGTTACGGATGTCCCAAGGAATTATTAGTTAGGCGGAAAATATGTCACGTAGGCCTAAGCTAATGCCTTGAGAGGAGACGCGACGCTGGCTGGCCCTCAGTCACGGGGAGCATTCAGACATACGAGACGTCCCTGCGCGTCCGTCACAGAAATAGTCACGTGGCCTAGTCACCTGTGCTGCGCTATTGCAGTATAACAAGTAAGTCTCATTCAATCTCAGACAGGGCTTAGATAGGGCAGTGATAAAGTAAACTGGAGCTAACAGTGAGTTCATTTCAGGGTTTCCGTCAGAACCCACTTGACCGGAGTTGACCGGAGTTTGACTGCGAGAGATTGGCTGCTGTTTGAGACTGCCGTTGATGATTGAGGGTGGCGATTGTCGCCATTGGACCGATCAGTGTAGGCTTATCACTGTTCAGCGGGGTATCAAAGGATCGCTTGAGGGAGTCTAGCCGTCTGGATGCCCAGCTGACGACGGGACGATCGTTGGGGCATCAGCTTTCCTCTACCTCGGCTCACAACACCACATGTCTCGAGCAGCTTAGTGAAACCCTCTTGCTAACGGGAAGCTAAAGCTTCTCAAACTGTACAAGGTCTGATTGGCTCACTCCCTTCCGCTTTATGGACGCACTGGGAGTACATATATATATATATATATATATATATATATATATATATATATATATATATATATATATATATATGTAACCGGTCGGAATTTACTGGACTTGGGGTTTATTAAAGATTATAAGATGGTAATGGCAGTGGAAGCGCCCCTTTGAGAAAAATCCCGAACCAGCATAAGAACACTTAAATCTACTAAACAAAATGAATTGTCCGTGACCCGTGGAAGGATAGCGTCTGTGACTGGGATGAATGAGACACACTGTAAAATTTAGACACTTATATTCCCTCCAACACTACAACCAAAATCAAATAATGGTACACCAATATGCGCACCTCTTAACCTGAACTTAAAACACTACTCTGGGGAATAAAAGTTATACATGATATATATATATATATACAGTATATATAATCAACGACCTCACCAGCCAGGAATCGAACCCTAGACCTTATGCGTGTGACCAGGGAACGCTGCCGACCATGCAACAAGGACACTAGAAGCAATCCTAGATTATGTTATATTTCACACAAAGCCTGTTTATCGAGCTGATGGCACCGTGAACCTCCCATTGGGGATTGCCCGTGATCCAGGTATATGCTGATAACCACAAGGAAACAAGAAAACACAAAGTTTCTACGCGCTTTCATGTAATTCACTTCTTCAGGGGTGAGTACAGACTAAGGAGAAATACTTGACAGCATAAATATAGTGTTAGGACAGGCCAGGAATTCAATACTCTGTTTGTTCATATGAGAGATAATAAGCATTGCATTGACTGGGATAAGGCCTCCTCAATATTACCTTGTAATTCAATTGTCAGTAGGAACATTATAGAATCCAGTCTCATTAAACATACCGAATTCGCCAACATGAATTTGAGTAATGGTATGTACACTCGCACCAAAAAGTATCGTTGCAGGGTGAGATCGACGACTTCCGAAACGATACGTATTCACTGTGATATGTCGGGAAGGTTGGTAAGTGTATCCTCATAATCCCCCCCCTCCACTAGGTGTTGCCATATGCTTGACAATCAGTGTGTTTGTTTCCTCTTTTCGGATTGTTGCTTTGTGTCGACTGCATGATGAGCAAGGGTTCGGTCTCGGTGAACGTGGGCATAAAGCAGAGGCAATATAAAGCAGTAGAGCTCTACACATGCCAGATGACATGGAAACCTCAGAGGAAACACCAGGAGCTATTATTGCCCTTCATAACGAAAGCTTCGGCGTCGTAGATATTAGCCGGCGGGTTGGTGTCCACAGGAACACCGCTGCACGATGGATTCGGGGATACCTCGAAACTGGTGCTACAGACGACAGGTATCTGATCGGCCGTCCACGCTACACTACCCCTCAGGACGACCAGGTTGAGTGGTTTATTTGGTAACATAAATTAATGTGGCAATATTCACAAGTATCACAAATAATTTTGTTAACAGGGAGCTCCTCATATTTCATACTGTCTATTTATCACTTCCCGACCCTGTTTATAACGGTTTGTTTCACTTGACCAGGCCATAGGAGCTGCTTGTGTTGCAGCTCCGCAGGATTACAGGGCTGCCAGCATACGGCTGGAACAACTCGCCTTTCCCAATACCTATCGTCACTGGTCTCAAATTGTTCACACTATAGTATGCACCGATACTTTTTGTAGTGAGTGTACAAACTGGATAATTTTTTAATTAAGAAGATTTGTAACCAGGTGAGAAAGTTGGGTCATCTTGCCCTATGACCTCACTACAGACAGCTGCTGTGCTTATGAAGATTAGTAGGGTCACTGCCTAATGACCGGTTCATTGTAGACACCTACGGTCCCCTAGGGACTTGATGTCACTCTCCTCTAGTGTATATATTAGCCTTGTCAAGTATTTCCCCTTCGTCAGCGCACTCTCTAACCCTCTCTCACCATGAACGGTTACGAGTTTGATAACGTGGCGCGGATACGTCCGGATACGCCGACCTGCCCCAAGAAATTAAACCTCCTAGTTCTCAAGAAGTTCTTTGAAACAAATGAGATTGTGGGGGTCACCAAGGTGGAACGACTGAAGCTCCATGGTGACATGAAGATCACCTTCGCCGAGAAGGGTATGCCCGTACAGCTCGCGGAGATCCCAGACATCAACGGCATTCCATTTAAAATGATTGCCTACAAGTGGGACAACCTGAAGCTGGGAGTAATCTCCCACGCCGAAATTGCCCACGTGGACCAAGCAGAGCTGAGAGAGCTCCTCAAGGGGCAACTCCAAGTTGTGAAGAAGCTGTCCGACACCACTGCCCTCATCGGACACCATACAACCTTACCCAAGGAGGCTCAACTGGCGTGGGTAACTGTGCCAGTCAAGCCCTACTGCAGACCGAAACGCTGTTACAAATGCCAGCACTACGGACACACTGTCAACAAGTGTGAGGCGCAGGAGGACACCTGCTCCCTGTGCGGCAACCCCGGACACCGCTACACGGTCTGCCCCAACACAGTAAAAAAATGCGCTGCCTGTGGCGGCCCACACTCCTCCACCGATCGGACCTGCCCGAAATGGAAGGAGGAATGCAGGATAGCCAAGGCGCGACTCGACAAGAAACTGAGCTACAGAGAGGCCCTCCTTGCTGTACGCTCCCAAGACAAGAAAAACCAAGAAAAAAAAACACAAGAAAAGACACCCGCCACACAGAATCAAGAACACCACGAGGCCCGTGGAGCTGAAGCCCACGTGGTCAACCTCACCGTCTCCGACTTCTTCCACACCTATGACGACTTAAAACACGAGGAAGACGAACAACAAGACCCAACACGAACGAGTGGACACTCCAAGAGAGCAAGAAGGTGGAGGAGAGTTAGAAGAAAATCTACATCAAGCTAAGAAGAATACCAAGACATTTCCTCCACACAAGAAAACAACACACACAATCTAGCCGACCAAGCCAACACGCACCTGGTGCTTGACCTGATGCTAGCCTGACTCTGTCCTGTCGCCGCCACGGAAGCACGCCACCCTCCGGGAGGCTCCACATTGTCTCACTGTAGTGCATTAAGGTGTCTGCTTTGATCCTGACTTTGTATTCGTCAGAAGGCATGTTTTCAAGGGCATTTTTAAATGACTGTATATACGTGTTGCGCTCAATGAGCATTTCTTGGATAGATAGGACAATGTCATGTCTGACACCTTGAATGTTGCCACACCTGATAGTAGTCTGCTTTTCATGATCTCCCATGAAGTAGATATGGAGGAACTTTGCCTGCTCATCTACCAGTGGTAAGAGGGTTCCTGCTTTGTGATAGACTTGACCCTGGACTTTGAATGTGGGCATATATCCGTGCTCACGAACTACTCTGGTAGCTCCAAAGTATGTCATTTGGAAGCATGAATTGTACTTCTGTATATTGTCCAAGAAGTGTTTTGATTCTGGTGTTGTTCCCAGCATGAGAGTCTTCAATGGCTGTGGTGGTTTTTCCAAATTTGGCAGTCGTACTTTCCCATGAGAGCAGCACAGTCCAGCAGATTCTCCTTTGTACTTCTTTGCACCGTAGTATTCACGTTTCTTATCCATGTTGCCAATGACAACAGAGGGATACTTTTCATATTCGATATATAACATCATCCATCATCGCCACTACATATAACACCACCCATCATCACTACATATAACATCATCCATCATCACTACATATAAAACCATCCATCATCACTACATATAACATCATCCATCATCACTACATATAACAACATCCATCATCACTACAGATAGGTAAAGTAGTTTCCTAGATTCTCGTGCGGACATACACACACAAACACACAGACATACTTCTTTGTTATATATATATATATATATATATATATATATATATATATATATATATATATATATATATATATATATATATATATATATATATCAATCACTACATATAACACCACACATCATCACTACATATAATACCATCCATCATCACTACATAT
>NW_024730267.1:0-2500 GCF_018991925.1 Homarus americanus | reverse complement strand
CATTCATTCATTATTATTCTGCCCACCATAATAGAGTCAAACAGTCAGTATTTTCAACAATGTTTTTACGTGCTTTGAGAATTTGCAGCCCGGAATTCATTGATGAGGAATATAAATATATCTATAATATTGGCTTGAACCTTAAGTACCCTAGATCTTTCATAGACAAATGCCTTAACATTACTAAGAAATCTTTCTATAGAACCAATCCCAAGCCCGCCCATGACCATAAGAATCTCTTAGTATTACCATTTCACAAAAATTTCTCTCAAATTCCTTTACAACTAAAATCCTGGAACGTCAATGTGGCATTTAAAAACTCATGCACTGTTAAACAAATGTTAATCAAGAACTCCCCAACAACACAAGTGGCTGCATTTATAAGGTTCCTTGCAAGGAATGTAATATGTTTTACTTAGGCCAGACAGGTAAAGATCTTTTAACTAGACTTAAACAACATAAATATAGTGTTAGGACAGGCCAGGAATCCAATGTTCTGTTTGTTCATTTGAGGGATAATAAGCATTGCATTGACTGGGATAATGCCTCCTCAATATTACCTTGTAATTCAATTGACAGTTGGAACATCATAGAATCTAGTCTCATTAAACATACCGAATCCGTCAACATGAATTTGAGTAATGGCATGTACAAACTGGATAATTTTGTAATTAAGAAGATTTGTAACCAGGTGAGAAGGTTGGGTCAGCTTACCCTCTGACCTGACTACCGATTGCTGTTGTGCTTTTTGAAGATTAGTAGGGTCATCACCTAATACCTGACCATTGTGGACTTGATCTCACCCTCCTCTGTATATATATACCTTGTTTTGTACTTCTCCTTAGTCTGTACTCACCCCTCAAGATGTGAATTACACGAAAGCGCTTGGGAACTTCGTTTTTTCTTCCTTCCTTGTGGTTCGAACCCTGGTGGGGTGAGGTGTTGATTGTATGTAGAAGTCCGCGTGCTTTATTGGGCTAATGAAATATACATGGATCCTCGTGTTTCGAAGCCAGATTTGGTAAAACGTTGCTCTGAACACCTAAGCGGCACTGGTGGTCCCCATTAAAGGTTCACGGCGCCATAAACTCGTTGAACAGGCTTTTTGGTGAAATATAACAGAGTCTAGGACTGCTTTTATTGCCCTGGTGGCCCAGAGGTAGCGTTCCCCGGTCACAATTATAAGATCGTGGATTCGAATCCTGGTGGGGTGAGGTGTTGATTATATGTAGAAGAGCAGGTGCTTTATTGGGCTAATGAAATATATATAGATCCTCGTGTTTCGAAGTCGGATTTCGTAAAACTTTGCTCTGGTCATCGAAGCGGCACGTGTGGTCCCCATTAGAGGTTCACAGTGCCATAAGCTCGTTGAACAGGCTTTGTGTGAAATATAGTAGAGTCTAGGACTGCTTTTATTGTCCTGGTGGCCCAGAGGTAGCGTTCCCCGGTCACAATTATAAGATCGTGGGTTCAAATCCTGGTGGGGTGAGGTGTTGATTATATGTAGAAGTCTGCCTGCTTTATTGGGCTAATGAAATATATATGAATCTTAGTGTTTCGAAGCCGCATTTGGTAAAACGTTGCTCTGGTCACCTAAGCGGCACGGGTGGTCCCATTATATTGGTTCACAGAGCCATAAGCTCGTTGAACAGGCTGTGTGAAATATAAGAGTCTAGGACTGCTTATAGTGTCCTGGTGGCCCAGAGGTAGCGTTCCTCGGTCACAATTATATGATCGTGGGTTCGAATCCTGGTGGAGTGAGGTGTTGATTACGAGAAGTTCACGTGACTTTTATTACACGAAACATATATGGATCCTTGTTTCGCCGGATTTGGTAAAACATTGCTTTTGATCACCCAAGCGCATTGGTGGTCCCGACAGAGGTTCACGCGCCATAAGCTCTTGAACATGTTTTGTAAAATATAACAGAGTCTAGGACTGCTTTTATTGTCCTGGTGGCCCAGAGGTAGCGTTCCCCAGTCACAATTATAAGATCGTGGGTTCGAATCCTGGTGGGGTGAGGTGTTGATTATATGAAGAAGTGCGCGTGCTTTATTGGGCTAATGAAATATATATGGATCCTCGTGTTTCGAAGCTGCATTTGGTAAAACGTTGCTCTGATCACCTAAGTGTCACGGGTGGTCTCCATTAGAGGTTCACGGCACCATAAGCTCGTTGAACAGGCTTTGTGTGAAATGTAACAGAGTCTAGGCCTGCTTTTAGTGTCCTGATGGCCCAGAGGTAGCGTTCCCCGGTCACAATTATAAGATCGTGGGTTCAAATCCCGGTGGTGGTGAGGTGTTGATTATATGTAGAAGTCCGCGTGCTTTATTGGGCTAATGAATTATATATGGATCCTCGTGTTTCCAAGCCGGATTTGGTAAAAAATTGCTCTGATCACCTAAACGACACGGGTGGTTCCCTATAGTGGTTCACAGCGCCATAAGCTCGTTGAACAGGTTTTGTGTGAAATATAGCAGAGTCTAGGACTGCTTTTATT
>NW_024730266.1:0-26398 GCF_018991925.1 Homarus americanus | reverse complement strand
AATTTTGGGAAGTAGATTATCATAGAAAACAGGAAATTTGTATCACAAAAAAATGGGAAATATCTACTTTCCGGGAAAGTTGGTTAGAATAAATTTGCCGAAAATAGATTATCATAGAAACAGGAAATTTGTATCATAAATGGGGAATATCTACTTTCCGGGAAAGTTGGTTAGATAACCAAATTTGCCGAAATAGATATCTAGAAAACGGAAAAAATTTGTATCATAAAAATGGAAATATCTACTTTCGCGAAAGTTAGTTAGATAAACAACTTTCGAAAATAGATTATCATAGAAAACAGGAAATTTGTATCATAAAAAATGGGAAATATCTACTTTCCGGGAAAGTTGGTTATCTACTTTCCCGAAAAGTAGATAGATTTTCTACTTTTCAGGAAAGTAGATTATCGACTTTTTGGGGAAGTAGATTTTCGTATTTTCGGGAAATATTACCTAATTTTGGCAAGTAGATTATCATAGAAAACAGGAAATTTGTATCACAAAAATGGGAAATATCTACTTTCCGGGAAAAGTTGGTTAGATAACCAAATTTGCCGAAAATAGTTATCATAAACAGGAAATTTGTATCAAAAAAATGGGAAATATCTACTTTCCGGGAAAGACAGTTTAGATAACCAACTTTCGAAAATAGATTATCATAGAAACAGGAAATTTGTATCATAAATGGGAAATATCAACTTTCCGGGAAAGTTGGTTAGATAACCAAATTTGCCGAAAATAGATCATCATAGAAAACGAAATTTGTATCATAAAAAATGGAAATATCTACTTTCCGCAGTTGGTTAGATAAACAATTTTCCCGAAAATAGATTATCATAGAAACAGGAAATTTGTATCATAAAAATGGGAAATATCTACTTTCCGGAAAGTTGGTTATCTACTTTCCCGAAAGTAGATAGTTTTCTACTTTTCGGAAAGTAGATTATCGATTTTTCGAGAATAGATTTATCGATTTTTCGAGGGAATAGATTTTCGAATTTTGAAATATTACCTAATTTTGCTGATAGATTATCATAGAAAACGGGAAATTTGTATCTGTAAAAAAATGGGAAATATCTGCACCGCGGGAAAGTTGGTTATCCTACTTCCCCGAAAGAAATGAATAGACCCCACCTACTTTTTCGGGAAAGTAGATTATCGACTTTTTTTGAGAAGTAGATTTTCTCGTATTTTCAGGAAATATTACTTAATTTGAAGATAGATTATCATGAACAACTTGGAAATTTGTATCACAAAATGGGAAATATCTACTACTTTCCGGGAGAAGTTGGTTAGATAACAAATTGCCAAAAATAGTTTATCATAGAAAACGGAAATTTGTATCATAAAATGGGGAAATATCTGCTTTCAGGAGATTGGTTAGATAACAACTTTCGAAAATAGATATCATAGAAAACATGAAATTTGTATCATAAAAATGGGAAATGTCTACTTTCCGGGAAAATTTGATTTATCTACTTCCCCGAAAGTAGATGAATTTTCTACTTTCGGGAAAGTAGATTATCGACTTTTTGGCAAATGAATTTTCGTATTTTTCAGAAATATTACCTAAATTTTGGGAAGTAGATTATCATAGACAACAGGAAGTTGTATCACAAAAAATGGGGAAATATCTACTTTAGGAAAGTTAGTTAGAATAACCAAATTTGCCGAAAATAGATTATCATAGAAACGAGAAATTTGTATCATAAAAAAAAAAAGTATTTTAAGTTGGTTGAATAAACAGCACCGAATAGATTATCATAGAAACAGAAATTTGTATCATAAAAATGGGAAATATCTACTTTCAGGAAGTTGGTTATCTACTTTTCGAAAAGTGAATAGATTTTCTGCGCAAGGAAGGCTAGATTATCGACCCTAAAGGAAATAGATTTTTCGAATTTTGAAATATTACCCTATTTTGAAGTAGATTATCATGACAGGAAATTTAGATACATAAAAAAATGGAAATATCTACTTTCCGGAAGTTGGTTATCTTCTTCCCGAAAGTAGATGAATTTTCACTTTTTCGGAAAATGAATTATCGACTTTTGAGAAGTAGATTTTCGTATTTTTGAAATATTACCTATTTTGGAGATTGATTATCATAGAAAACGAAATTTGTATCACAAAAATGGAAATATCTACTTTTCAGGAAAGTTGGTTGAATATGCGATTGCCGAAATAGATATCATAGAAAACGAAATTTGTATCATAAAAATGGGAAATATCTACTTGCCGCGAAAGTTAGTTAGATAAACAACTATCGAAAATAGTTATCATGAAAACGAAATTTGTATCACAAAAATGGGAAATATCTACTTTCAGGAAAGTTGGTTAGATAACCAAATTTGCCGAAAATAGTTTATCATAGAAAACAGGAAATTTATTTCATAAAAATGGGAAATATCTACTTTTTCCGGGAAAGTTAGTTCTGAATATTAACTTTCGAAAATAAATATCATAGAAAACAAGGAAATTTGTATCATAAATAGGAAATATCTGCTTTCGGAAGTTGGTTAGATAACCAAATTTGCTGACTGGGCTATCATGAAAACGGGAAGAATTTGTATCATAAAAAAATGGGAAATATCTGCTTTTCGGCATGAAGTTGGTTGAATAAAAGCAACTTTCGAAAAATAATTATCATAGAAAACAGGAAATTTGTGTCATAAAAATAGGAAATATCTCACTTTCCGGGAAAGTTGGTTATCTACTTTCGAAAGTAAAATAATTCTTCGCAAAGGAAAGTGAATTATCGATTTTTTCAGAAATAGATTTTCTCGAATTTTGGGGAAATGTTACCTAATTTTGCGAAGTAGATTATCATGTAGAAAACGGAATTTGTGTCATAAAAAATAGGAAATATCTGCTTTCCGGGAAAGTTGGTTATCTACTTCCCCGAAAAGTAGATAGATTTTCTACTTTCAGGAAAGTAGATTATCGACTTTGGGGAAGTAGATTTTCATGTTACCTAAAGGAAATATTACTAATTTTGTGAAGTTGATTATCATAGAAAACAGGAAGTTGTATCACAAAATGAAATATCTACTTTCCGGAAAGTTGTGGTTGAATAACCAAATTTTGCGAAATGAATTATCATAGAAAACCCAGAAATTTGTATCATAAAAATGGGAAATATCTACTTTCCGCGAAAGTTGATTGAATACTAACTTTCCCGAAAATAGATTATCATAGAAAACGGGAAATTTGTATCATAAAAAATGAAATATCTGCTTTCAGGAAAGTTGGTTATCTACTTTCCGAAAGTGAATAGATTTTCTACTTCAGGAAAGTAGATTATCGATTTTCGAGGAATAGATTTACACCGAATTTTGAAATATTACCTAATTTTGCCGAAGTAGATTATCATAAACGAAATTTGTATCCATAAAAATGGGAAATATCTACTTTCCGCAGGAAAGTTGGTTATCTACTTCCCGAAAGTAGATAGATTTTTCTACTTTTCAGGAAAGTAGATTATCAACACAGAAGTAGATTTTTCGTATTTTCAGGAAATAATACCTAATTTTGGGAAGTAGATTATCTCATAGAAAGCAGGAAATTTGTATCACAAAAAATGAGGGAAATATCTACTTTCGGGAAAGTTAGTTGAATAACCAAATTTGCCGAAAATATAGATATCTATAGAAAACGGGAAATTTGTATCATAAAAAATGGGAAATATCTACTTGCCGCGAAAGTTGGTTAGATAAACAACTTTCGAAAATATGAATTATCATAGAAAACAGGAAATTTGTATATCACAAAATGGAAATATATCTACTTTCCAGGAAAGTTAGTTAGATAACCAAATTTGCCGAAAATAGTTTATCATAAAACAGGAAATTTATCATAAAAAATGGGAAATATCTACTTTTCGCACCAAAGTTGGTTGGAATATAACTTGAAAATGAATTATCATAGAAAACAGAAATTTATCATAAAAAATGGGAAATATCACTTTCTAGGAAATTGGTTATCTACTTTGAAAAGTGAATGAATTCTACTTTCGGGAAGAAGTAGATTATCGATTTTTCGGGAAATGAATTTTTCGAATTTTGAAATATTACTAATTTTGCGAAAGTAAATTATCATAAAAGCAGGAAATTTGTGTCATAAAATGAAATATCTACTTTCCGAGAGAGTTGATTTATCTACTTCGAAAAGTAGATGAATTTTCTACTTTTCGAAGTAGATTATCGACACACAGGGAAGTAGATTTTTCGTATTTTCGAAATATTACCTAATTATTTGGAAGTTGATTATCATAGAAAGAGCAGAAATTTGTATCACAAAATAGAAATATCTACTTTCCGGGAAAGTTAGTTAGATAAGCAAATTACTTGAAAATAGATATCATAGAAAACAGGAAATTTGTATCATAAAATGAGGAAATATCTACTTGCCGCGAAAGTTAGTTAGATAAACAACTTTCGAAATAGATTATCATAGAAAACGGGAAATTTGTATCATAAAAATAGGAAATATCTGCTTTCCGGGAAAGTTGATTTATCTACTTTCCCCGAAAGTGAATAGTTTTTCATAACTTTTCAGGGGAAAGTAGATTATCATTCGAGGAATAGATTTTTCGAATTTTGGGAAATATTACCTAGTGCAGAGTTGATTATCATAAAACGAAATTTATCACAAAAATGGGAAATATATGTACTTTCAGGAAAGTTGGTTTAGATAACCAAATTTGCCGAAAATAATTATCATAGAAAACAGGAAATTTGTATCATGAAAATGGGGAAATATCTACTTTCAGGAAAGGTGATTTGAATAACCAACTTTCCGAAATAATTATCATAGAAAACAGGAAATTTGTATCATAAATAGAAATATCTACTTTCCGGGAGAGAAGTTGGTTAGATATCAAATTTGCCGAAAATGAATTATCATAAAACAGGAAATTTGTATCATAAAAAATGGAAATATCTACTTTCACGCGAAGTTAGTTAGATAAACAACTTTCCGAAAATAGATTATCATAGAAAACAGAAATTTTGTATCATAAAAATGGAAAATATCTACTTTCAGGAAAGTTGATTTATCTACTTTCCCGAAAAGTAGATAGTTTTTCTAGCTAAAAGGAAAGTAGATTATCGATTTTTTCGAGGGAATAGATTTTCGAATTTTGGAAATATTACCTAATTTTGCGAAGTAGATTATCATAGAAACGAAATTTGTATCACCAAAAATGGGAAATATCTACTTTCCGGGAAAGTTGGTTATCTACTTCCCGAGTAAGATAGATTTTTCAACTTTTCAGGAAAGTAGATTATCGACTTTTTGAGAGTGAATTTTCGTATTTTCTGAAATATTACCTAATTTTGGGAAGTAGATTATCGCATGAAAACAGGAAATTTTGTATCGCAAAAATGAGGGAAATATTATCTACTTTCGAGAGAGTTGAATTGAATAACAATGCGAAAATAGATTATCATAGAAACGGGAAATTTGTATCATAAATGGGAAATAATATCTACTTTTGAGGAAAGTTGGTTAGATAGCAAATTTGCGAAATAGATATCATAGAAAACGGAAGAAATTTGTATCATAAAATTGAAATATCTACTTTCGCGAAAGTTGGTCAGATAAACAACACCGAAATAGATTATCATAGAAGCAAATTTGTATCATAAAATAGAAATATCTACTTTCCGGAGAAGTTGGTTATCTACTTTCCCCGAAAAGTAGATAAGATTACCTACTTTTTCGGGAAAATGAATTATCGACTTTTGGAAGTAGATTTTTCGTATTTTCAAAATATACCTAATTTGTGAAGTAGATTATCACTAGAAAACAGGAAATTTATCACAAAATGAAATATCTACTTTCCGAGAAAGTTGATTGAATAACCAAATTGCCGAAATAGTTATCATAGAAAACGAAATTTGTATCATAAAATGGGGAAATATCTACTTTCAGGAAAGACAGTTAGATAACCAACTTTCGAAAATAGATATCATAGAAAACAGGAAATTGTATCATAAATGGAAAATATCAACTTTCCGGGAAAGTTGGTTAGATAACCAAGAATTGCGAAAATAGATCATCATAGAAATAGGAAATTTTATGTCATAAAATGGGAAATATCTACTTTCGCGAAAGTTGGTTAGATAAAAACAATTTTCCGAAAATGAATGTCGTAGAAACGGGAAATTTGTATCATCATAAAAATGGAAATATATCTACTTTTTCAGGAAAGTTGATTTATCTACTTTCCCGAAGTAGATGAATTTTCTACTTTTCGAGGAAAGTAGTTATCGATTTTCGAAGAATAGATTTACCGAATTTGGAAATATTACCTAATTTTGAAGTAGATTATCATAGAAACGGAAATTTGTATCATAAAAATGGAAATATCTACTTTCCGGGAAAGTTGATTATCTACTTCACGAAAAAATGGGCATTCTACTTTTCAGGAGAAGTAGATTATCGACTTTTGGAAATGAATTTTTCGTATTTTCGAGGAAATATTGTAATTTTGAGGAAGTAGATTATATCGCGAACAACGGGAAATTTATATCACAAAAAATAGAATATATCTACTTTCCGGGAAAGTTGGTTAGATAACCAAATTTGCCGAAAATAGTTTATCACATAGAAACGGGAAATTTGTATCTCTTAAAAAATGAAATGCTCCTACTTTTCAGGAGAAGTTGGTTGAATAACCAACTTTCCGAAAATAGATTATCATAAAACAGAAATTTGTAACATCATAAAAAATGAAAATGTCTACTTTCCAGAAAGTTGAATTTATCTACTTCCCAGTAGATGAATTTTCTCTACTTTTCAGGAAAATGAATTATCGACTTTTTGGCAGAAATGAATTTTCATATTTTTCGGGAAATATTACTAAATTTGGGAAGTAGATTATCATAGACAACTTGAAATTTGTATCACAAAAAATGGAAATATCTACTTTCTCCGGGAAAGTTAGTTGAATAACCAAATTTGCCGAAAATAGATATCATAGAAAACGGGAAATTTTGTATCATAAAATGGGAAATATCTACTTTCCGCGCAAGTTGATTAGATAAACAACTTTCGAATAGATTATCATAGAAAACAGGAAATTTGTATCGCAAAAATAGGAAATATCTACTTTCCGGGAAAGTTGATTTATCTACTTTCGAAATGAATGAATTTTTCTACTTTCGGGAAAGTAGATTATCGATTTTTCAGAAATAGATTTTCAAATTTTGGGGAAATATTACCTAATTTTAAAGTAGATTATCATAGAAAACCTTGAAATTTGAATCATAAAAATGAAATATCTACTTTCCGGGAAAGTTGGTTATCTTCTTCACGAAGAAGTAGATAGATTTTCTGCTTTTTCGCGGGAGAAAGTAGATTATCGACTTTTGGGAAGTAGATTGCACCGTATTTCAGGAAATATTACCTAATTTGAGAAGTTGATTATCATAGAAACAGGAAATTTGTATCACAAAAAATGAAAATATCTACTTTTTAGGAAAGTTGGTTGAATAATAAATTGCCGAAATAGATATCTGAAAACAGGAAATTTGTATCATAAAAAATGGGAAATATCTACTTGCCGCGAAAGTTGGTTAGATAAACAACTTTCGAAAATGAATTATCATAGAAACGGAAATTTGTATCACAAAAATGGGAAATATCTACTTTCCGGAAGAGTTGGTTAGATAACCAAAATTTGCGAAAATAGTTTATCATAAAACAAATTTGTATCATAAAAATGAGAAATATCTGCTTTCCAGGAAGTTGGTTCAGATAACCAACTTTCCGAAAATATCATAAAACAGGAAATTTATATCATAAATGAAAATATCTACTTTCCGGGAAAGTTAGTTGAATAACCAAATTTGCCGAAATAGATATCATAGAAAACGGGAAATTTGTATCATAAAAAATGGGAAATATCTACTTTTCGCGCAAGTTGATTTAGATAAACAACTTTCGAAATAGACTATCATAAAACAGGAAATTTGATCATAAAATAATGAGAAATATCTACTTTCCGGGAAAGTTGGTTATCTACTTTCCGAAAGTAGATGAATTTTCTACTTTTCGGGAAAGTGAATTATCGATTTTTCGAGAAGCGTTTTTTCGAATTTTGGGGAAATATTACCTAATTTTTGAAGTAGATTATCATAGAAGCAAATTTGTGTCATAAAAAATGAAATATCTACTTTCCAGGAAAGTTGATTATCTACTTCCCCGAAAAATCGATAATTCTACTTTTCGGGAAAGTAGATTATCGACTTTTAGGGAAATGAATTTTCGTATTTTCGAAATATTACCTAATTTTTAGGAAGTAGATTATCATAGAAACGAAATTTGTATGTCACAAAAATGGAAATATCTACTTTCCGGGAAGTTGGTTAGATAACCAAATTTGCCGAAAATAGATTATCACATAGAAAACGAAATTTGTATCTGTAAAAAATGGGAAATATCTACTTTTATTGCGAAAGTTGATTTAGATAAACAACTTTCCGAAAATGAATTATCATAGAAAACAGGAAATTTGTATCACAAAATGGGAAATATCTACTTTCCGGGAAGAAGTTGGTTAGATAACCAAATTTGCCGAAAATAGTTATCATGAAAACGGGAAATTTATCATAAAAATAGGAAATATCTACTTTCCGCGAAAGTTGATTGAATAAACAACTTTACGAAAATGAATATCATAGAAAACGGAAATTTGTATCATAAAAAATGAAATATCTACTTTCAGGAAGTTGGTTATCTACTTTCGAAAAAAGTAGATGGATTTTTCTGCTTTTCTAGGAAGAAAGTAGATTATCAGGAATTTTTCGAGAATAGATTTTTCGAATTTTGAAATATTACCCCTAATTTTGGGAAGTTGATTATCCATAAAAGAAACGAGAGGGGTTATATCACAAAAAAATGAAAATGTACTCGGGAAAGTTGATTAGATAACCAAATTTGCCAAGAAAATAGATATCATAGAAAACAGGAAATTTGTATCATAAAAATAGAAATATCTACTTTCCGGGAAAATTGGTTAGATAACCAACTTTCCGAAAATAGAATATCATAGAAAACGAAATTTGTATCATAAATAGGAAATATCTACTTTCAGGAAGAGTTGAGTTAGATATCAAACACATAAAGAAAATAGATTATCATAAGCAAAATTTGTATCTCATAAAATACGAAATGTCTACTTTCGCGAAAGTTAGTTGAATAAACAACAACAAAATAGATTATCATAGAAAGAGCAGGAAATTTATCTCATAAAAATGGAAAATATCTACTTTCCGGGAAAGTTGATTTATCACTTTCCCGAAAAGTAGATGAATTTCTACTTTTTCGCAGGAGAAGTAGATTATCGATTTTTTCGAGGAATAGATTTTTCGAATTTTGGGGAAATGTTACCTAATTTTGCGAAGTAGATTATCATAAGCTTGAAATTTGTATCATAAAATGGGAAATATCTACTTTCCGGGAAGTTGGTGCTCTACTTCGAAGTAGATGAATTTTCAACACTAAGAAAGTGAATTGCTCGACTTTTTGGGAAGTAGATTTTCGTATTTTCTGGAAACATACCTAATTTTTGGGAAGTAGATTATCATAGAAAACCTTGGAAATTTGTATCACAAAAAATGGAAATATCTACTTTTCAGGAAGAGACAGTTAGACATAACAAATTTACCGAAATAGATTATCATAGAAACAGAAATTTGTATCATAAATGAGGAAATATTATCTACTTTTCTAGGAAGAGGTTGGTTAGATAACCAAATTTGCCGAAATAAGATTATCATAGAAAACGGAAAATTTGTATCTCATAAAAAATGAAAATATCTACTTTTCTCCACTTTGAAAGTTAGTCAAGATAAACAACTTTCCGAAATAGATTATCATGAAAAACGAAATTGTATCATAAAAATGAGGAAATATCTACTTTCGAGAGAGGTTGATTTATCACTTTCGAAAAGTAGATAGATTTTCTACTTTCGAAATGAATTATCGACTTTGAGGAAATGGTGCCTGAAAGCATAACCCTCGGGAAATGTTACCTAATTTTGGCAAAAGTAGATTATCATAGGAAGCAGAAATTTGTATCACAAAAATGAAATATCTACTTTCACAGGAAAGTTGGTTTAGATAACCAAATTTGCGAAAATATTATCATAGAAACAGGAAATTTATATCATAAAAAATGGGAAATATCTACTTTTCACGGGAAAGACAGTTAGATAACTTTTGAAAATGAATTATCAAAACAGGAAATTTGCTTATCATAAATGAAAATATCAACTTTCTCAGGAAAGTTGGTTGAATAATAAATTTGCCGAAAATAGATCATCATAGAAAACGGAAATTTGTATCGCAAAATAGGAAATATCTGCGCGAAAGTTGGTTAGATAAACAATTTTCCGAGAAATGAATTATCGCAAAGCGGGAAATTGTATGTCATAAAAAATGAAATATCTACTTTCTCAGGAGAAGTTGGTTATCTACTTTCGAAAAGTAGATAGTTTTTTCTACTTTTTCGAAATGAATTATCGATTTTCGAGGAATAGATTTTTTTGGGGAAATATTACCTAATTTGCGAAGTAGATTTATCACCAAAGCAGGAAATTTGTCATAAAAATGAAAATATCTACTTTCGGGAAAGTTGGTTATCTACTTCCGAAAGTAGATAGATTTTCTACTTTTCGGGAAGTAGATTATCGACTTTTGGAAGTAGATTTTCATTATCGGGAAATATTACTAATTTTGGGAAGTAGATTATCATAGAGAAAGGAAATTTGTATCAAAAAAATGGGAAATATCTACTTTCCGGGAAAGTTGGTTAGATAACCAAATTGCCGAAAATAGTTTATCATAGAAACAGGAAATTTGTATCATAAAAATGGGAAATATTCTACTTTCCGGAAGTTGGTTGGATAACCAACTTTTCCGAAAATAATTATCATAGAAAACTTGTGTATCATAAATGGAAATATCTACTTTCCGGGAAAGTTGGTTAGATATCAAATTTGCCAAATAGATTATCATAGAAAACAGAAATTTGTATCATAAAAATGGGAAATATCTACTTTCCGGGAAGTTGGTTGAATAAACCAAATTCCGAAAATAGATTATCATAGAAAACGGAAATTTGTATCATAAAAATGGGAAATATCTACTTTCCGGGAAAGTTGGTTATATACTTTCCGAAAATAGATTATCTGACAGGAAATTTGTATCATAAAATGGAAATATCTACTTTTCCGGAAAGTTGGTTAGATAATTATTGCGAAAATGGTTATCATGAAAACGGGAAATTTGTATCATAAAATGAAATATCTACTTTCCGGGAAGTTGGTTAGATAACAACTTTCCGAAAATAGATTATCATAGAAACAGAAATTTGTATCATAAAAAATGAAATATCTACTTTCCGGGAAAGTTGGTTAGATACCTAATTTTGCGAAAATAGATTATCATGAAACGGAAATTTGTATCATAAATGGGAAATACTACTTGAAAGTTGGTTAGATAACCAAATTTCGAAAATAGATTATCATAGAAAACGGGAAATTTGTATCACAAAAATGGAAATATCTACTTTCCGAAAGTTGGTTAGATAAACAAATTTCGAAAATAGATATCATAGAAAACAATTTGTATCATAAAATGGGAAATATCTACTTTCCGGGAAGTTGGTTAGATAACCATTGCCGAAAATAGATTATCATAAAACGAAATTTGTATCATAAAAATGGGAAATACTTTCCGCGAAAGTTGGTTAGATAAACAACTTTCGAAAATAGATTATCATAGAAACGGGAAATTTGTATCATAAAAAATGGGAAATATCTACTTTCAGGAAAGTTGGTTAGATACAAATTTGCCGAAAATAGATATCATAAAACAAGGAAATTTATATATAAAAATGAAATATCTACTTTCGCGAAGTTGGTTAGATAAACAAATTTCGAAATAGATTATCATAGAAACAGGAAATTTGTATCATAAATGGAAATATCTACTTTCCGGGAAAGTTGGTTAGATTAACCAAATTTGCCGAAAATAGATTATCATAGAAACGGGAAATTTTATCATAAAAATGGGAAATATCTGCTTTCCGGGAAAGTTGGTTATATCTTTCGAAAATAGATTTTGGAGTTTTGTTTCATAAGAATGGTAGATATCTATTTTTATGGATAGTTGGTTAGATAACCTATTTGCGAAGTAGATTATCATAAAACGGGAATTTGTATCATAAAAAATGAAATATCTACTTTCGGGAAAGTTGGTTAGATAATGAATTTTGTGAAAATAGATATCATAGAAAAGGTTTGTTTTGGGTTTTTTGGGTTGGTTGTTTTGTGTTACGAAATTTATCTAAAATGGGAAATGTCTACTTTTCTCGAAAGTTGGTTAGATAAGCTCTTTCGAAATAGATTATCATAAAATGGGAATTTGTATCGTAAAATGGGAATATCTACTTTCCGGGAAGTTGGTTAGATAACCAAATTTCGAAATGGATTATCATAGAAACGGGAAATTTGTATCATAAAAATTGAAATATTCTTTCGGAAGTTGGTTGGATAAACAACTTTCGAAATTGTTATCATAAAACGGGAAATTTGTATCATAAAAATGGGAAATATCTACTTTCAGGAAAGTTGGTTATATTTCGAAATTGGTAGATAGATTTTCTAATTTGAGAGTTGTATCATTTTTGGGGAAATATATTTTTCGATTTGGTTATATTACCTAATTTTTGAAAGTAGATTATCATAGAAAACAGGAAATTTGTATCATAAAAATTGGAAATATCTATTTAAGGGAGTTGGTTAGATAGTAAATTTTCGAAAATGTATTATCATGAAAGCAGGAAATTTGTATAATAAAATGGGAAATATCTACTTTCGGAAATTGGTTAGATAAACAAATTTGCCGAAAATAGATTATCATAGAAAACAGGAAATTTGTATCATAAAAATGGGGAATATGTAGTTTCCGGAAAGTTGGTTAGATAAATAAATTTGGCGAAATAGATTATCATAGAAAACGGGAAATTTGTATCATAAAAATGAAATATCTGCTTTAGGAGGTTGGTTGGATAAACAAATTTCGAAATTAATATCTTAAAACGGGAAATTTGTATCATAAAAAATGGAAATATCTACTTTCAGGAAAGTTGGTTAGATAACATAATTTTGCGAAAATAGATTATCATAAAAACAGAAATTTGTATCATAAAAATGGGAAATATCTACTTTCCGGGAAAGTTGGTTGGATAACCAAATTTGCCGAAAATAAATTATCATAGAAAACAGAAATTGTATCATAAAATGGGAAATATCTACTTTCCGTGAAAGTTGGTTAGATAAGCAACTTTTCGATATATTATCATAGAAAACAGGAAATTTGTATCATAAAAAATGGGAAATATCTACTTTCCGGGAAAGTTGGTTGGATAGCAAATTTGCAGAATTAATTATCTGAAAACAGGAAGTTTGTATAATAAAAATGGGAAATATCTACTTTTCGCGAAAGTTATTTAGATAAACAACTTTCGAAAATGGATTATCATAAAACAGGAAATTTGTATCATAAAATGGGAAATATCTACTTTCCGGGAAGTTGGTTATCTACTTTCCCGAAAAGTAGATGATTTTCTGCTTTTGGAAAGTGGATTATCGATTTTCGGGGGAATAGATTTTCATTTGGAAATATTACTAATTTGTAGAGTTATCATAGAAGCGGGAAATTTGTATCACAAAAATGAAATATCTACTTTCCGGGAAAGTTGTTTAGATTAGCAAATTTTCGAAAATGATTATCATAAACAGAAATTTGTATCATAAAAATGAAATATCTGCTTTCAGGAAGAGTTGGTTGAATAGCAAATTGCGAAAATAGAGTTATCGTAAAACGGAAATTTGTATCATAAAATCATGGAAATATCTGCTTTTCGCGAAGTTAGTTAGGTACTTTCGAAATGTTATCATAAAAAGGAAATTTGTATCATAAAAATGGGGAAATATCTGCTTTCCGGGAAAGTTGGTTGGATAACCAATTTGCCGAAAATAGATATCATAAAACAGGAAATTTGTATCATAAAAATGAAATATCTAATTTTCCGCGAAGTTGGTTAGATAAACAACTTTCGAAATAGATATCATAGAAAACGGAGGAAATTTGTGTCATAAAATGGGAAATATCTACTTTCAGGGAAAGTTGGTTATCTACTTTCGAAAAGTAGATTGATTTTCTACTTTTCGGGGAAGTGGATTATCGATTTTTAGGGAATAGATTTTTCGAATTTTGAAATGTTACCTAATTTTGCGAAGTGGAATTTGGGGTTTGTTTTGTTTTTTGGGTTGGTTGTTGTTTATCATAGAAAGCAGAAATTTGTATCATAAAATTGGGAAATATCTACTTTTCAGGGAAATTTGGTTGATAACCAGATTTTCGAAAATAGGTATCATGGAAACGGGAAATTTGTATCATAAAAATGGGAAATATTACTTTCAGGAAAGTTGGTTAGATAAATTGCGAAAATGAATTATCATGAAAACGGGAAATTTTATCATAAAATGGGAAATATCTACTTTCCGGGAAAGGTTGGTTGGATATGATTGCCGAAAATAGATTATCATAGGAAACAGAAATTTATCATAAAAATGGGAAATATCTACTTTCCGGGAAAGTTGGTTGGATAAACAAATTTGCCGAAATAGATTATCAAAGCAGGAAATTTGTATCATAAAAATGGGAAATATACTTTCCGCGAAAGTTGGTTAGATAGTACTTTCCGAAATATATTATCATAGAAACGGAAATTTTATCTTAAAATGATATCTACTTTCCGGGAAAGTTGGTTGGATAATAAAATTTGCCGAAAATAGATATCATAGAAAACGGAAATTTGTATCATAAAAAATGGGAAATATCTGCTTTCCGCGAAAGTTAGTTAGATAAACAACTTTTACGAAATAGTTTATCTTGAAAACAGAATTTGTATCATAAAAATAAATATCTTTTCGGGAAGGTTGATTTATTACTTTCGAAAAAGTAGATGGATTTTTATACTTTTCAGGAAAGTGATTTATCATTTTTAGAGATAGATTTTCGAATTTTGGAAATATTGCTATTTGGTAGATTATCATAGAAACGGAAATTTGTATCACAAAATGGGGAAATATCTACTTTCAGGGAAGTTGGTTTAATATGGAATTTTCCGAAAATAGATATCATAGAGCAGGAAATTTGTGTCATAAAAATGGGGAAATATCTTCCGGGAGTTGGTTAAGTTAACAGTTGCGAAAATGGAGATATCATAAACGAAATTTGTATCATAAAAATGGGAAATATCTACTTTCCGCGAAAGTTGGTTGGGTAAATCTTTCGAAAATGGATTATCATAAAACAGGGGATTTATCTAAAATGGGAAATATCTGCTTTCCGGGAAAGTTGTTTGATAACCAGTACGAAAATAGATTATCTTGAAAACAGGAAATTTGTATCATAAAAATGGGAAATATCTACTTTCGCGAAAGTTAGTTGAATAAACAACTTTCGAAAATAGATTATCATAGAAACGAAATTTGTGTCATAAAAATGAAATATCTACTTTCAGGGAAAGTTGGTTATCTACTTTCCCGAAAAAGTAGATAGATTTTTCTACTTTTCGGGGAAAGTAGATTATCGACCTAGAATAGTTTCTCGAATTTTGGGAAATATTACCTAATTTTGCAAGTAGATTATCATAGAAACAGAAATTTGTATCATAAAAATAGGAAATATCTACTTTCCGGAGAAAGTTGGTTTAGATAACTAAATTTTCCGAAAAATATCATAGAAACGGGAAATTTGTATCTCAAAATGGGGAAATATCACTTTCTAGGAAAGTTGGTTGAATATTAAATTTGCGAAAATAGATATTATAAGCTGATTTGTATCATAAATAAAATATCACTGCGAAATTTGGATTGAATAAACAACTTTCCCGAAAATAGATTATCATAGAAACAGGAAGTTTTATCGATGAAATAGAAATATCTACTTTCGGGAAAAGTTGGTTAGATAACCAAATTTGCCGAAAAGATATCTAAACGAAATTTGTATCATAAAAATGAATATCTAAAAGTTGGTTAGATAAGCTCCGAAATAGATTATCATAGAAACAGAAATTTATCATAAAAATGGGAAATATCTACTTTCCGGGAAAGTTGATTTGTCTACTTTCCCGAAAAGTAGATAGATTTTCTACTTTTCGGGAAAAATGAATTATCGATTTTTGGGGAATAGATTTTCGAATTTTGGAAATATTACCTAATTTTGCGTGATTATCATAAAGAAACGGGAAATTTGTATCACAAAAAATGAAATATCTACTCGGGAAAGTTGGTTAGATAACCATTTTCGAAAATAGTTATCGTAAAACGGAAATTTGTATCATAAAAATAGAAATATCTACTTTCCGGGAAAGTTGGTTAGATAACAAATTTTCCGAAAATAGATTATCATAAAACAGGAAGTGTCATAAAAATGGAAATATCTACTTTGGAATTGAGTTAGATAAACAAATTTCGGAAAATAGATTATCATAGAAAACAGGAAATTTGTATCATCATAAAAATGGAAATATCTACTTTCCGGGAAAGTTGGTTGGATCAACGAAAATAGATTATCATAGAAAACAGAAATTTTATCATAAAGTGGAATATCTACTTTCCAGGAAAGTTGGTTAGATAACCAAATTTACCGAAAATAGATATCATAAAACAGGAAATTTATCATAAAAAATAGGAAATATCTACTTTCCGGGAAAGTTGGTAGATCAACTTTCGAAATTGATTATCATAGAAACAGGAAATTTTATCAAAAATGGAAATATCTACTTTCGGAAATTTGGTTTAAATAACCAAATTTGCCGAAAATAGTATCATAGAAAACAGAAATTTGTATCATAAAAATGGAAATATCTACTTTCCGCGAAAGTTGGTTAGATATTCTTTTTCGAAAATAGATTATCATAAAACAGAAATTTTATCATAAAAATTGGAAATATCTACTTTCCGGGAAAGTTGGTTAGATAGCGATTGCCAAAATTTCATAAACGGGAAATTTGCATCCATGTAAAATGAAATATCTACTTTCCCGCGAAGTTGGTTAGATAAACAACTTTTAATAATTATCATAAGAAATTTGTATCTCAAAATGAAATATCTACTTTCAGGAAAGTTGGTTTATCTACTTTCGAAAAAAGTAGATAAATTTTCTGCATTAAAGGGAAAATATTATCTATTTTTCGGGGAATAGATTTTTCGAATTTTGGAAATAACCTAATTTTGCAAGTAGATTATCATAGAAAACAGGAAATTTGCTTAAAATAGAATATCTACTTTCCGGGAAAGTTGGTTGAATAGCCAATTTTTCCGAAAATAGATATCATAGAAACAGAAATTTGTATCTAAAAATGGGAAATATCTACTTTCGAGGAAAGTTGGTTGAATAACCAAATTTGCGAAAATAGATATCTGAAAACGTGAAATTTGTATCATAAAAATGGGAAATATCTACTTTCTTTGAAAGTTGGTTAGATAATAAATTTCAAAATAGTGTCTAGAACGGAAATTTGTACATCATAAAAATGGGAAATATCTACTTTCGGGAAAGTTGGTTGGATAAACAACTTTCGAAATGAATTATCATAGAAAACGGGAAATTTTATCGTAAAAATGGGAAATATCTACTTTCGGAAAGTTGGTTATATAGCTTTGCCGAAAATAGATTATCATAGAGCAGGAAGTATCATAAAAATGGGAAGTATCTTCTTTCGTGAAGTTGGTTAGATAACCTTTCGAAAATAGATTATCGAAAAGCAGAAATTTGTATCATAAAAATGGGGAAATATCTACTTTCGGGAAAGTTGGTTATCTACTTTCCCGAAAAGTGAGATAGATTCTACTTTTCGGGAATGAATTATCTGTTTTTGGGGGAATAGATTTTCGGGTCGGGAAATATTATTTTGGAAGTAGATTATCATGGCGGGAAATTTATCTGAAATGGAATATCTACTTTCAGGGAAAGTTGGTTATATACGTTAGAAAATAGATATATTTTCTGAATTTTCATAAAGTATGGGATTATCTACTTTTTGGGAAAGTTGATTTAGATTTTTCGTGTTTTGGGGTTTGTTTTGTATTTTCGGAAATTTGGTTAAGTTGTTTGGGAAGTAGATTATAGAAAACGGGAAATTTGTATCATAAAAATGGGAAATATCTACTTTCGCGAAAGTTGGTTATATAGCTTTTCCTGAATAGATTATTGGGTTTGTTTTGGGGATTTTCTACTTTCCGGGAAGTTGGTTAGATAACCAAATTTGCCGAAATGGATTATCTTAAGCAGGAAATTGTATCATAAAAATGGGTATATCTACTTTCGGGGAAAGTTGGTTAGATAAACAACTTTCGAAAAGGTATTATAATAGAAACGGGAAATTTGTATCATAAAAAATGGGAAATATCTACTTTCCGGAAAGTTGGTTATATAACCAAATTTGCCGAAAATAGATATCATGAAAACAGAAATTTGTATCATAAAAATGGAAATATCTTCTTTCCGGGAAAGTTGGTTATCTACTTGAAATGAATGAATTTTCTACTTTCCGGAAGTTGATTAGATACCAAATTTGCCGAAAATAGATTATCATAAAACAGGAAATTTGTATCATAAAAAATGGGAAATATCTACTTTTCCGGGAAGTTGGTAAGATAACTTTCCGAAATGAATTATCATGAAAACGGAAATTTGTATCATAAAAATGGGAAATATCTACCGGGAAAGTTGGTTATCTACTTCCCCGAAAAGTGATAGATTTTCTTTCGGGAAAGTTGGTTAGATAACCAAATTTGCCGAAAATAGATATCAAAACAGGAAATTGTATCATAAAAATGGGAAATATCTACTTTCCGGGAAAGTTGGTTAGATAACCAAATTTGCCGTCAGATTATCATAAAACAGGAAATTTGTATCTGCAAAAATGGAAATATCTACTTTCCGGGAAAGTTAGTTATCTACTTCCCGAAAAAGTAGATAGATTTTCTTTTAGGAGAAGTTGGTTTAGATAACAAATTTGCCCTAGTAGATTATCATAGAAACATGATTGTATCATAAAAATGGAAATATCCTTTCCGGGAAAGTTGGTTGGAATAACCAACTTTCGATCAGTATCATAGAAAACTGGAAATTTGTATTGTAAAATATAGAAATATCTACTTTTAGGGAAAGTTGGTTAGATAACCTTTGCAATAGATTATCTAGAAACGGGAAATTTGTATGCATAAAATGGGAAATATCACTTTCCGGAAGGTTGATTATCTAGGCTTCACGAAATAGATAGATTTCAACTTTCAAGGGAAAGTTGGTTAGATATCAATTGCCGCAAATGATTATCATGAAAAGGGAAATTTGTATCATAAAATGGGAAATATCTACTTTCCGGGCAGTTGGTTAGATAACCAGCAAAAATAGATTATCATAGAAAAACAGGATATTTGTATCATAAAAATAGGAAATATCTACTTTCGGGGAAAGTTGGTTTATATACTTTCCCGAAGTAGATGATTTCTACTTTTCGGGAAAGTGGGTTATCGACTTTTTAGGATAGATTTTCGGTATTTTGAAATATTTACCTAATTTTGCGAAGTGGATTATCATAGAAAAAGGAAATTTGTATCATAAAATGGAAATATCTACTTTCCGAGAAGTTGGTTATCTCTTTCGAAAAGTAGATAGATTTTCTACTTTTCGGGAAAGTAGATTGTATCGACTTTTCGGGGAGATTTTTAAGATTTTGGAAATGTACCTAATTTTTTGCGAAGTAGTTATCGAAAACGGGAAATTTGTATCTATAAAAATGGGAAATATCTCTTTTGGGAAGTTGGTTATCTACTTCGAAAAGTAGATGGATTTTCTACTTTTTTTCGGGAAAGTAGATTATCGACTTTTGGGAAAGTAGATTTCGATAGAAATATTACCTAATTTTGGGGAAGTAGATTATCATAGAAAACGGAAATTTTATCTTCAAAAAATGGGAAATATCACTTTCCGGGAAAGTTGATTTATCTACTTCCCGAAAAGTAGATAGATTTTCTGCACTGGGAAAGTAGATTATCGACTTTTTGGGAAGTAGATTTTCGTATTTTCAATAATACCGCTAATTTTGGGAAGTAGATTATCATAGAAAACGGGAAATTTGTATCATAAAAAATGGAAATAACTACTTTCCGGGAAGTTGGATATCTACTTCCTTGAAAAGTAGATAGATTTTCTACTTTCCGGGAAAGTTGATTTGAGTAACTAAAATTTGCCGAAAATAGAGTATCATAGAAAACAGGAAATTTGTATCATAAAAATGAAATATCTACTTCGGGAAAGTTGGTTATCTACTTCCCCGAAAAGTGAATAGATTTTCTACTTCGGGAAAGTTGGTAAGATAACCAAATTTGCCGAAAATAGATATCATAGAAAACAGAAATTGTATCATAAAAAATGGGAAATATCTCCTTTCCGGGAAAGTTGGTTAGATAACAACTTTCCCGAAATTGATCATAAAACAGGAAATTTGTATCATAAAAATGGGAAATATCTGCTTTCGGGAAAGTTGGTTAGATAACAAATTTGCCGAAAATAGATTATCATAGAAACGAAATTTGTATCATAAAATGGGAATATCTCTACTTTCCGGGAAAGTTGGTTATCTACTTCCCCGAAAAGGTGAATAGATTTTCTACTGAAGTTTATTAGATAACCAAATTTGCCGAAAATAGATTATCATAAAACGGAAATTTGTATCATAAAAATGGAAATATCTACTCTACGGGAAAGTTGGTAAGATAACCAACTTTCCGAAAATAATTATCATAGAAAACAGGAAATTTGTATCATAAAAATGGAAATATCTACTTTCCGGAAAGTTGATTTCTTTACGAAAAGTGATTGATTTTCACTTTCGGGAAAGTTAATTACTAAATATCAAATTTGCCGCAAATAGATTATCATAGAAACAGGAAATTTGTATCATAAAAAATGGGAAATATATCTACCTTTCCGGGCAGTTGGTTGGATAAGCATTTCCGGAAAATAGATATCATAAAGGATATTTGTATCATAAAAATGGGAAATATCTACTTTCCGGGAGAGTTATTGGTTATATACTTTCCGAAATGAATAGATTTTCTTTTCCGGGAAAGTAGATTATCGACTTTTCGAATAGATTTTCGAATATGGAAATATTACCTAATTTTGCGAAGTGGATTATCATAAAACGCAGGAAATTTGTATCATAAAAATGGGAAATATCTACCGAAAGTTGGTTTATCTACTTCCCGAAAAGTAGATAGTTTCTTCTACTTTGGAGAAGTAGATTATCGACTTTTTTGGAAGAGTAGATTTTCGTGATCGAAATATTACCTAATTTTGGGAAGTAGATTATCATAGAAAACAGGAAATTTGTATCATCAAAATGGGAAATATCTACTTTCCGGGAAACTTGGTTATCTACTTCCCCGAAAATTAGATGGATTTTCTACTGGGAAAGTAGATATCATTTGTTTGAAAGTAGATTTTCGTATTTTTTGGGAAATATACTAATTTTGGAAGTAGATTATCATAGAAAACGGAAATTTGTATCATAAAAATGAAATAACTACTTTCGGAAGGATTGGATATCTACTTCCCTGAAAAGTGAATTGTTTCTACTTTCCGGGAAAGTTGGTTAGATAACCAAATTTGCCGAAAATAGATTATCATAGAAAACGAAATTTGTATCATAAAAATTGGGAAATATCTGACTTTCCGAGGAAAGTTGGTTATCTACTTCCCGAAAGTGAATGATTTTCTTTCCGGGAAAGTTGGTTAGATCAGCAAATTTGCCGAAAATAGATATCATAGAAAAACGGTTGTATCATAAAAATGGGAAATATCTCCTTTCCGGGAAAGTTGGTTAGATAACCAACTTTCCAGATTATCATAGAAAACGGGGAAATTTGTATCACAAAAATGGGAAATATCTACTTTCCGGGAAAGTTGGTTAGATAACCAAATTTGCCAGGGAGATTATCATAGAAAACAGGAAATTTGTATCATAAAAATGGGAAATATCTACTTTCGGGAAAGTTGGTTATCTGCTTCCCCGAAAAGTGAATAGATTTCTACTTCAGGAAAGTTGGTTAGATAACCAAATTTGCCGAAAATAGATATCATGAAACGGGAAATTTGTATCATAAAAAATGAAATATCTACTTTCCGGGAAAGTTGGTTTATCTACTTCCCAGTAGATAGATTTTCTACTGGGAAAGTTGGTTAGATAACAAATTTGCCGAAAATAGATATCATAGAAAACGGGAAATTTGTATCATAAAATGGGAAATATCTCCTTTCCGGGAAAGTTGGTTGAATAACCAACTTCCAGAGTATCATAGAAAACAGGATATTTGTATCATAAAAAATGGAAATATCTGACTTTCAGGAAAAGTTGGTTATATACTTTCCGAAAAGTAGATCTTTCTACTTTTCGAAATGAATTATCGACTTTTTCGGAGATAGATTTTTCGAATTTTGGGAAATATTACCTAATTTTGCGAAGTGGATTATCATAGAAACGGGAAATTTGTATCATAAAAAATGGAAATATCTACTTTCAGGAAAGTTGAGTTCTTCCAATAGGTAGATAATTTACTTTTCGGGAAAAAGTAGGTTATCGACTTTTTGGGAAAGTAGATTTTCGTATTTTCGGGAAATATTACTAATTTTGGGAGGTAGATTATCATAGAAAACGGGAAATTTGTATCATAAAAATGCGAAATATCTACTTTCAGGAAAGTTGGTTAAATAACCAAATTTGCCGAAAATAGATTATCATAAACGGGAAATTTGTATCATAAAAATGAAATATCTACTTTCGAAAGTTGGTTATCACTTCTAGCGAAAAAAGATAGATTTTTCTACTTTCAGGAAAGTTGGTTGAATAACCAATTTGGCAAAATAGATTATCATAGAAAACGGGAAATTTGTATCATAAAAAATAGAAATATCTACTTTCCGGAAAGTTGGTTAAACCAACTTTCCGGAAAATAGATATCATAGAAAACAGGAAATTTATCATAAAATGGGAAATATCTACTTTCCGGGAAAGTTGGTTCTTTCGAAAAGTAGATGAATTTTCTTTTTTCGGGAAAGTAGATTATCGACTTTTCGAAGTAGATTTTCGAATTTGGAAATATTACCTAATTTTGCGAAGTAGATTATCGCAAAACGTGAAATTTGTATCATAAAATGGAAATATCACTTTCCGGGAAAGAGTTGGTTAGATAACCAAATTTGCCGAAATTAATTATCATAAAAGCAGGAAATTTGTATCATAAAAATGAAATATCTACTTTCTCGAAAAGAGATTATCATAAAGCGAAATTTGTATCATAAAAAATGGAAATTTCTACTTTCCGGGAAAGTTGGTTATACTTTCCCGAGAAGTAGGCTTTTACTTTCAGGAAAGTAGATTATCGACTTTTCGTGGGAATTTTCGAGTTTGAAATATTACCTAATTTTGCGAAGTGGATTATCATAGAAACGGGAGGTATCATAAAATGGGAAATATCTACTCCTGGAAGTTGGTTATCTACTTTCCCGAAAGTAGATAGTTTTTCTTCTTTCCGGGAAAGTTGGTTAGAATATTAAATTTGCTAAATAGATTATCATAGAAACGGGAAATTTGTATCATAAAAATGGGAAATGTCTACTTTCGGAAAGGTTGGTTATCTACTTTCCCCGAAAAGTAGATAGATTTTCGGAGAAGTTGGTTGATAAATTTGCCGAAAATAGTATCGTAGAAACGGTGTATCATAAAATTGGGAAATATCTCTCTTTCCGGAAAGTTGGTTAGATAACAACTTTAGAAATAGAATATCATGGAAACAGTATTGTATCATAAAATGGGAAATATCTACTTTCCGGGAAAGTTGGTTGTTACTTTCCCGAAAAGTTAGATGGATTTTCTCTTTTCGGGAAAAGTATCGACTTTTTCGGAGAAATTTTTCGATTTGGGAAATACCTAATTTGCGAAATGGATTATCATAGAAACGGGAAATTTGTATCATAAAAATGGGGAAATATCTACTTTCTCGGGAAAGTTGGTTATCTGCAAAATGTAGATGATTTTCTTTTTTGAAAGTAGATTATCGACTTTTGGGAAATTAGATTTTCATATTTTCGAAGGATATTACTAATTTTTGGAAGTAGATTATCATGAAAACGGAAATTTGTATCATAAATGCGAAATATTTCTACTTTCCGGGAAGAGTTGGTTAGATAACCAAATTTGCGAAAATAGATATCATAAAACAGGAAATTTGTATCATAAAATGGGAAATATCTACTTTCGAAGTTGGTTATCTACGTTGAAAAAAGATAGATTTTCTGCTTTTGGGAAAGTTGGTTAGATAACAAATTTGCGAAAATAGATTATCTTGAAAACAGGTTTGTATCAAAAATGGAAATATCTGCTTTCAGGGGAAAGTTGGTTATACTTCGAAGTAGATAGATTTTCTTTCGGGAAAGTTGGTGTTTAGATAACCAAATTTGCCTTGAAATAGGTATCATAAACAGGAAATTTGTATCATAAAAATGGGAAATATTTCTACTTTTCCGGGAGAAGTTGGTTGGATGTAGCTTTCTCGAGAAATAGATTATCATGAAACGGAGGTATGTATCATAAAAATGAAATATCTACTTTCAGGGAAAGTTGGTTATCTACTTTTCCCGAAAGTAGATAGATTTTACTTTTCGGGAAAGTGGGTTATCGACTTTTCGAGAGTAGATTTTCGAATTTGAAATATTGCCTAATTTTGCGAAGTGGATTATCATGAAAACAGAAATTTGTATCATAAAAATGGAAATATCTACTTTCGGAAAGTTGGTTCTCTACTTCCCGAAAAACCAGATAGATTTTCTACTTTCGGGAAAGTAGATTATCGACTTTTGAAGTAGATTTTCATATTTTCGAAATATTACCTAATTTTGGGAAGTAGATTATCATAGAAACAGGAAATTTGTATCATAAAAATGGGATAATAACTACTTTCGGGGAAAGTTGGATATCTACTTCCTGAAAAGTAGATAGATTTTCTACTTTCGGAAAGTTGATTATCTTCGAAAAAGTAGATGATTTTTCTACTTTCGGGGAAAGTTAGTTGAATAACTTTGGAAATAGATTATCATAAGAAAAGGGTTTGTATCATAAAAATGGGAATATCTACTTTGGGGAAAGTTGGTTTTAATTTGAAAAGTGTTTTTTTTTTCGGGAGGAAGTGAATTATCGCTTTTTGGGAAGTATATTTTTCGATTTTTGGGAATATTCTGATTTTGGATGAATTATTAGAAAACGTGAAATTTGTATCATAAATGGAAAATATCTACTTTCAGGAAAGTTGGTTGAATATTAAATTTGCCGAAAATAGATTATCATAAGAACGGGAAATTTGTTCATAAAAATTGAAATATCTTTACTTTCCCGAAAGAGATTATCTTAGAAAACGCGAAAATTTGTATCATAAAAAAATGGGAAATTTCTACTTTCGAAGGAAAGTTGGTTATATACTTTCAGAAAGTAGATGGGTACTACTTTCGGGAAAGTAGATTATCGACTTGCGGAGAAGTAGATTTTTCAATTTTGAGGGAAATATTACCTAATTTTTGCAGAAGTAGATTATCATAGAAAATGGGAAATTTGTATCAAGTAGAAGATATCTACTTTCCTGGAAAGTTGGTTATCTACTTCCCGAAAGTAGATAGATTTTCTACTTTCAAGGAAAGGTAGATTATCGACTTTTGGAAAGTAGATTTTCATTTTTTCGGGGAAATATTACCCCTAATTTACAGGAAGTAGATTATCATAGAAGCAGAAATTTGTATCATAAAATGGGAAATGTAACACTTCGGGAAAGTTGGATATCTGCTTCCTGAAAAAGTGGATAGATTTTCTACTTTCCGGGAAAGTTGGTTGAATATGCCAAATTTGCCGAAAATGAATATCATAGAAAACGGAGAATTTGTATCATAAAATGGGGAAATATCTACTTTCCGGGAAAGTTGATTTATCTACTTCCCGAAAAGTAGATAGATTTTCTACTTTCCGAGTTGGTTGATAACCAAATTTGCGAAATAGATATCATAGAAAGCAGGAAATTTGTATCATAAAAATGGGAAATATCTCCTTTCCGGGAAGAAGTTGGTTAGATAACCAACTTTCCCGAAAACCATCATGAAAGCAGGATATTTGTCATAAAAATGGGAAATATCTATAAGAAGTTGGTTTATATACTTTTCCCGAAAAGTAGATAGATTTTCTACTTTAGCAATATACGTAACA
>NW_024730265.1:0-8457 GCF_018991925.1 Homarus americanus | reverse complement strand
ACCTGGGAGGTCAAATGTGCACCTGGGAGTATCGGAGGTGTACCTGGGAATATCGGAGGTGTACCTGGGAGGCCAGAGGTGCACCTGGGATGTCGGAGGTGTACCTGGGTGTGTCAAGATGTGTACCTGGGAGTGTCTGAGGTGTACCTGGGAGGTCAAGGTACCTGGGAGTGTCAAATGTGCACCTGGGAGTATCGGAGGTGTACCTGAGAATATCGGAGGTGTACCTGGGAGTGCCAGAGGTGTACCTGGGAGTGTCGGAGGTACCTGGGAGTCACAGGTGTACCTGGGAGTGTCTGAGGTGTACCTGGGAGTGTCAGAGGTGTACCTGGGAGTCAGAGGTGTACCTGGGAGTGTCAGAGGTACCTGGGAGGAGAAGGTACCTGGGAGGTCGGAGGTACCCCGGAGGTCGGAGGTGTACCTGGAGTGCTCAGAGGTGTACCTGAGTGTCACAGGTACCTGGGAGTCAGGAGGTGTACCAGGGAAGGTCAGAGGAGTACCTAGGAGTGTCTGAGGTGTTCCTGGCAGTGTCAGAGGTGCTTGGGGGCAGAGGTGTACCTGGGAGTGTCAGATGTGTACCTGGGAGTGTCGGAGGCCTGGGAGTGTCAGAGGTACCTTGGAGTGTCAGAGGTGTACCTGGGAGGTGAGCGGTGTGGGAGGTTCGAGGTGTACCTGGGAGTGTCAGGAGGTGCCTGGGAGTGTCAGAGGCACATGGGAGTGTCACAGGCACCTGGGAGCAGCTGAGGTACCTAGGAGTGTCAGAGGTGCACTGGGAGGTCAGAGGTGTACCTGGGAATGTCTGAGGTACCTGGGAGTGTCGGAGGTGTTCCTGGGAGTGTCACAGGTGTACCTGGGAGTGTCTCAGGTACCTGGCAGTCGGAGGTACCAAGGAGGCCAGAGGTACCTGGGAATGCAGTGAGTACCTGGGAGTGTCAAAGGTGTACCTGGGAGTGCCAGAGGTGTACCTGGGAGTGTCAGAGGTGTACCTGGGAGTGTGGTAGGTGTACCTGGAGGTCGGAGGTACCTGGGAGGTCGGAGGTACCCTGAATGACAGAGGTACCTTGGAGTGTCAGAGGTATACCTGAGATTGTGAGCGGTGTACCTGGGAGTGTCTGAGGTGTACCTGGGAGTGTCAGAGGTGTGTCCAGGAGTGTCAGAGGTGCACTTGGAGTGTCACAGGTGCACCTGGGAGTGTCTGAGGTGTACCGGGCGTGTCTGAGCTGTACCTAGGGAGTGTCAGAGGTGTACCTGGAGTCAGAGGAGGCACTGGGAGGTCAGAGGTGTACCTGAGAGTGTCAGCGGTGTACCTGGTGTGTCAGCGGTGTATCTGGGAGTGTCATTGGTGTACCTGAAAGTGTGAGGGGTGTACCGAAGTGTCAGAGGTGTACCTGGGAGTGTCATTGGTGTACCTGGGAGTGTCAGAGGTGTACCAGGGAGTGTCAGTGGTGTACCTGGGAGTGTCATTCAGTACCTGGAAGTGTCAGGGGGTGTACCTGGAAGTGTTGGGAGGTACCTGGGAGTGTCTGAGGTGTACCTGGGATTGTCAAGGGGTGTAACTGGGAGTGTCAGGCCTGGCAGTGACAGCGGTGTACCTGGAGTGTCAGAGGTACCTGGGAGTGTCAGTGGTGTACCTGGGAATGTCTGGAGGTGTACCGGAAGTGTCTGAGGTGTACATGGAGTGTCAGAGGTGTATCTGGCAGTGTCAGCGGTGTACCTGGGAGTATCAGCGGGTGTACCTGGGAGTGTCAGAGGTGTGCCTGGGAGTGTCAGAGGTACCTTTGGAGGTCACAGGCACGTGGGAGTGTCTGAGGTGTACCTGGGAGTGTCTGAGCTGTTCCTGGGATGAGGAGGGTACCTGGCAGTGTCTGGAGGTACCTGGCAGTGTCAGGGGTGTACCTGGGAGTGTCAGCGGTTTACCTGGCAGTGTCAGAGGTGTACCTGGGAGTGTCAGACGTGTTCCTGGGAGGTCGGAGGAGTACCTGGGAGCCGTCGAGTACCTGGGAGTGTCAGAGGTGTACCTGGTAAAGTAGGTGTACCTGGGAGTGTCAGAGGTGTACCTGGTGTAATGAGTGATTGTCAGACCAAACCTTACAGCCCAGAATTATGTCACATATAACAGCAAGTACACCACAGACCTCGTGGTACCACCGCATTCCAGGTTGACACACCTCAGGTCGACCCTAGGGACTTGACCTTGCCCGCTAATGACGTGAGCCGGTGACCTACAACCGCACCTAGCCAAGACACCTGGCCAGGACCACACCTGCACACAATTATCCAGATCAAACCAGTTTAGTGTTAATTGTTAGAGGTCAGAAGCTGGCTGGGCCGACCCCATATAAAGGCCCTACAGTCCCGTCCACGGGCATTCCATTCGATATTCCTATTCCATTATCATTATCATTCTGGTTGCTGTCTCTCTCTCCCGTTCGGGTCGTCACTCGGTTCACTAAGCAGAGTCACGCACGTCCCCTCCCCAGGTCGGGAGGGAGACCTCCCGACCGGACCACGGCGTCGCCAGCTAAGCAGACTTTCCCATAGGAGGTAGCCCAGCCAGCACTCACTGGGCCTACGTCAGGGTACACGTGAGTCTTGTCAGAACGTCCTAGGGTGAGTTACCTACTGTGGGAAGTGTATTCATTCAGGTGTGTCCGAGAATCAGTGTCAAGTAACGTGAAGCATGATGTGTTAGTACCCCGATATAATAGTGATATTAATGTGTCCATGTCATTGAGTGAAGTAATAAATAGTTGTATCAAGAGGTGTTTAACAAGTTGTCCCTTTAAGAAGTAATATATGTGTATTGACATACGAGATAAGATAAGCGTAGTGACGCTGTGCAAATAACATCCAGGCCACGCTACCAAGTTTCCTATCTTTACATTCCTACTCTCTCTACTCCTTCCTATATTTATATTCTTCCTCCTTTTGTGTTTTGTACCATTACACATTGATGTACCTGGGAGTGTCAGAGGTGTACCAGGGAGTGTCAGTGGTGTACCTGAGAGTGTCATTGGTGTACCTGGGAGTGTCAGAGGTGTACCTGGAAGTGTCAGGGGTGTACCTGGAAGTGTCAGAGGTGTACCTGGGAGTGCCTGAGGTGTACCTGGGAGTGTCTGAGGTGTACCTGGGAGTGTCTGAGCTGTACCTGGGAGTGTCTGAGGTGTACCTGGTAGTGTCTGAGGTGTACCTGGCAGTGTCTGAGGTGTACCTGGCAGTGTCAGGGGTGTACCTGGCAGTGTCAGGGGTGTACTGGAAGTGTCAGAGGTGTACCTGGGAGTGTCAGAAGTGTACGTGGGAGTGTCAGAGGTGTTCCTGAGAGTGTCAGAGGTGTACGTGGGAGTGTCAGAGGTGTACCTGGGAGTGTCAGAGGTGTACCTGGAAGTGTCAGAGGTGTACCTGGGAGTGTCATTGGTGTACCTGGGAGTGTCAGAGGTGTACCAGGGAGTGTCAGTGGTGTACCTGGGAGTGTCATTGGGGTACCTGGGAGTGTCAGAGGTGTACCTGGAAGTGTCTGGGGTGTACCTGGAAGTGTCAGGGGTGTACCTGGAAGTGTCAGAGGTGTACCTGGGAGTGCCTGAGGTGTACCTGGGAGTGTCTGAGGTGTACCTGGGAGTGTCTGAGCTGTACCTAGGAGTGTCTGAGGTGTACCTGGTAGTGTCTGAGGTGTACCTGGCAGTGTCTTAGGTGTACCTGGCAGTGTCTGAAGTGTACCTGGGAGTGTCAGAGGTGTACCTGGGAGTGTCAGAGGTGTTCCTGGGAGTGTCGGAGGAGTACCTGGAAGCGTCAAAGGAGTACCTGGGAGTGTCAATGAGTACCTGGGAGTGTCAGAGGTGTACCTGGGAGTGTCAGAGGTGTACCTGGGAGTGTCTGAGGTGTTCCTGGGAGTGTCTCAGGTGTACCTGGAAGTGTTTGAGGTGTACATGGAATGTCAGAGGTGTATCTTGCAGTGTCAGCGGTGTACCGGGGAGTGTCAGCGGTGTACCTGGGAGTGTCAGAGGTATGCCTGGGCGTATCAGAGGTGTACCTGGGAGTGTCAGAGGTGTACCTGGGAGTGTCAGAGGTGTACCTGGGGGTGTCAGAGGTGTACCTGGTAGTGTCAGTGGTGTACCTGGGAGTGTCAGAGTTGTGCTTGGGAGTGTGATTGGTGTACCTGGGAGTGTCAGAGGTGTACCTGGGTGTGTGAGAGGTGTACCTGGGAGTGTCTGAGGTGTACCTGGGAGTGTCAGAGGTGTGCCTGGGAGCGTCAGAGATGCACTTGGGAGTGTCACAGGTGCACCTGGGAGTGTCTGAGGTGTACCTGGGAGTGTCAGAGGTGTACCTGGGAATGTCTGACGTGTACCTGGAAGTGCCTGAGGTGTACATGGAGTGTCAGAGGTGTATCTGGCAGTGTCAGCGGTGTACCTGGGAGTGTCTGAGGTGTACCTGGGAGTGTCAAAGGTGTACCTGGAGGTCAGAGGTGTACCTGGGAGGTAAGAAGTGTATCTGGGAGTGTCGGAGGTACCTGGAGGTGTCGGAGGTGTACCTGGAGTGTCAGGAGGTGTACCTTGGGAGGTCAGAGGTGACCTGGGAGTGTGAGCGGTGTACCTGGGAGTGTCACAGGTGTACCTGGGAGGTCAGAGGTGCACTTGGGAGGCAGAGGTGCACCTGGGAGTGTCTGAGGTGTACCTGGGAGTGTCTGAGCTGTACATGGAGTGAGGAGGTGTACCTGGCAGTGTCTGAGGTGTACCTGGCAGTGTCAGCGGTGTACCTGGGAGTGTCAGCGTGTACCTGGGAGTGTCAGAGGTGTACCTGGGAGTGTCAAACGTGTTACTGAGAGTGTCGAGGAGTACCTGGGAGCGTCAAAGGAGTACCTGGGAGGTCAGAGGTGTACCTGGTAGTGTCAGTGTGGTGTACCTGGGAGTGTCAGAGGGTACCTGGGAGTTGTCATTGGTGTACCTGGAGTGCCAGAGGTGTAACTGGTGGTTGAGGAGTACCTGGGAGTGTCAGAGGAGCCTGGAGGTTCTGAGGTGTACCTGGAGTGTCTGAGGTGTACCTCGGAGTGTCTGAGGTGCACCTGGGAGTGTTGGGGAGAACCTAGGAGTGTAAGAGGTGTACCTGGGAGTGTCAGAGGTGTACCAGAGTGCAGTGAGTACCTGGGAGTGTCAAATGCAACTGGGAGTATCGAGGTACCTGGGAATATCGGAGGTACCTGGGAGTGCCAGAGGTGGTATGGAGTGTCAGAGGTGTACCTGGGAGTGTCGCATGTGTACCTGGGAGTGTCTGAGGTGTACCTGGGAGTGTCAGGGGTACCTGGAGTGTGAAATGTGCACCTGGAGTATCGGAGGTGTACCTGAGAATATCGGAGGTGTACCTGGGAGTGCCAGAGGTGTACCTGGAGTGTCGGAGGTGTACCTGGAGTACAGGAGCACCTGGGAGTGTCTGAGGTGTACCTGAGTGTCAAAGGTGTACCTGGGAGTGTCAGAGGTGTACCTTGGAGTGTCAGAGGTGTACCTGGGAGTGTGAGAGGTGTACCTGGGAGTGTCGGAGGTGTACCTGGGAGTGTCAAAGGTGTACCTGGGAGTGTCAAATGTGCACCTGGGAGTATCGGAGGTGTACCTGGGAATATCGGAGGTGTACCTGGAGTGCCAGAAGTGTACCTGGAGTGTCGGAGGTGTACCTAGGAGGTCACAGGTACCTGGAAGTGTCTGTGGTGTACCTGGGAGTGTCAAAGGTGTACCTGGGAGTGTCAGAGGTGTACCTGGAGTGTCAAACGTGTACCTGATTGTCGGAGGTACCTGGGAGCGTTGAGGTGTACCATGGAGTGTGAGAAGTGTACCTGGGAGTGTCGGAGGTGTACCTGGGAGTGTCGAGGTGTACCTGGGAGTGTCAGAGGTGTACCTTGGAGGTCGAGGTACCTGAGAGTGTGAGCGGTGTACCTGGGAGGTCTGAGGTGTACCTGGGAGTGTCAAAGGTGCCTAGGAGGTCAGAGGTGCACTTGGGAGGTCACAGGTGCACCTGGGAGTGTCTGAGGTGTACCTGGACGTGTCTGAGCTGTACCTGGGAGAGTCAGAGGTGTACCTGGGAGTGTCAGAGGTGTACCTGGGAGTGTCAGAGGTGTACCTGAGAGTGTCAGCGGTGTACCTGGGTGTGTCAGCGGTGTACCTGGGAGTGTCAGAGGTGTGCCTGGGAGTGTCAGAGGTGCACTTGGGAGTGTCACAGGTGCACCTGGGAGTGTCTGAGGTGTACCTGGGAGTGTCTGAGCTGTACATGGAGGAGTGAGGTACCTGGCAGGTCTGAGGTTTACCTGGTAGTGTCAGCGGTGTACCTGGGAGTGTCAGAGGTGTACCTGGGAGGCTGACGTGTTCCTGAGGAGGTCGGAGGAGTACCTGGGAGCGTCAAAGGAGTACCTGAGGCAGAGGTGTACCTGGTGAGTGTCAGTGGTGTACCTGGGAGGTCAGAGGTGACCTGGGAGGTCATTGGTACCTGGGAGTGCCAGAGGTGTACCTGGTGTGCTGCAGAGAACCTGGAGTGTCAGAGGAGACCTGGGAGTATCTGAGGTGTACCTGGAGTGTCTGAGGTACTGGAGGTCTGAGGTGTACCTGGGAGTGTCAGGAACCAGGGAGTGTAAGAGGTACCTGGGAGTGTCAGAGGTGTACCAGGAGTGTCAGAGCAGTACCTAGGAGTGTCAGAGGTGTACCTGGAGTGTTGGAGGTGTACCTGGAGTGTCTGAGGTAACCTGGGAGTGTCAGAGGTGTACCAGGGAGGTCAGAGGTGTACCTGGGAGTTTCTGAGGTGTACCTGGGAGTATCGAAGGTGTACCTGGGGAGGCAGAGGTACCTGGAGGTCAGAGGTGTACCAGAGAGTGTCAGTGGAGTACCTGGGAGTGTCAAATGTGCACCTGGGAGTATCGGAGGTGTACCTGGGAATATCGGAGGTGTACCTGGGAGTGCCAGAGGTGTACCTGGGAGTGTCGGAGGTGTACCTGGGAGTGTCACAGGTGTACCTGGGAGTGTCTGAGGTGTACCTGGGAGTGTCAACATGCACCTGGAGTATCGGAGGTGTACCTGGGAATATCGGAGGTACCTGGGAGTGCCAGAGGTGTACCTGGAGTGTCGGAGGTGTACCTGGGAGTGTCAAATGTGCACCTGGGAGTATCGGAGGTGTACCTGGGAATATCGGAGGTACCCTGGAGTGTCAGAAGTTACCGAGTGTCAGAGGTGTACCTTGGAGTGTGAGAAGTGTACCTGGGAGTGTCGGAGGTGTACCTGAGGTCGGAGGTGTACCTGGGAGTGTCAGAGGTGCAACCTTGGAGTGTCAGAGGTGTACCTGAGAGTGTGAGCGGTGTACCTGGGAGTGTCTGAGGTGTACCTGGGAGTGTCAAAGGTGTGCCTAGGAGTGTCAGAGGTGCACTTGGGAGTGTCACAGGTGCACCTGGGAGTGTCTGAGGTGTACCTGGGCGTGTCTGAGCTGTACCTGAGTGTCAGAGGTGTACCTGGGAGTGTCAGAGGTGTACCTGGGAGTGTCAGAGGTGTACCTGAGAGTGACAGCGGTGTACCTGGGTGTGTCAGCGGTGTATCTGGGAGTGTCATTGGTGTACCTGAAAGTGTCAGGGGTGTACCTGGAAGTGTCAGAGGTGTACCTGGGAGTGTCATTGGTGTACCTGGGAGTGTCAGAGGTGTACCAGGGAGGTCAGTGGTGTACCTGGGAGTGTCATTGGTGTACCTGGAAGTGTCAGGGTGTACCTGAAGTGTCAGAGGTGTACCTGGGAGTGTCTGAGGTGCACCTGATTGTCAAGGGTGTAACTGGGAGGTCAGGGGTGTACCTGGCAGTGACAGCGGTGTACCTGGGAGTGTCAGAGGTGTACCTGGGAGTGTCAGAGGTGTACCTGGGAATGTCTGAGGTACCTGGAAGTCAGAGGTACCTTGGAGTGTCAGAGGTGTACCTGGGAGTGTGAGCGGTGTACCTGGGAGTGTCAGAGGTACCTGGGAGTGTCAGAGGTGCACTTTGAGTGTCACAGGTGCACCTGGGAGTGTCTAAGGTGTACCGGAGTGTCTGAGCTGTTCCTGGGAGAGTGAGGTACCTTGCAGTGTCTGAGGTGTACCTGGCAGTGTCAGCGTGTACCTGGGAGGTCAGCGGTGTACCTGGCAGTGTCAGAGGTGTACCTGGGAGTGTCAGACGTGCCCGGGAGGTCGGAGGAGTACCTGGAGCGTCAAAGGAGTACCTGGGAGGTCAGAGGTGTACCTGGTAGTGTCAGTGGTGTACCTGGGAGGTCAGAGGTGTACCTGGGAGTGTCATTGGTGTACCTGGGAGGTGTGAGAGGTGTACCTGGGAGTATCAGAGGTGTACCTGGATTGTCAGAGGTGCAACTGGGAGGTCAGAGGAGTACCTGGGAGTATCGGAGGTGTACCTGGGAGTATCGGAGGTGTACCTGGGACTGTCGAGGTGTACCAGAGAGTGTCAGTGATACCTGGGAGG
>NW_024730264.1:0-40832 GCF_018991925.1 Homarus americanus | reverse complement strand
CACTCCCAGGCACACCCTGACACTCCCAGGTACACCTCAGACACTGCCAGGCACACCCAGACACTGCCAGGCACACCCCAGACACTACCAGGCACACCCCAGACACCCCAGGTACAGCTCAGACACCCCCAGGCACACCCCAGACACCCCAGGCACACCTCTGGCACCCCAGGCACACCTCTGACACTCCAGGCACACCCCTGACACTCCAGGCACACCCTGACACTTCCAGGCACACCCTGACACCCCAGGCACACACACCTCAGGCACACCACTGACACCCCTGCACACCCCAGACACTAGTGCACACCAATGACATCTCCCAGGCACACCTCTGACACTCCAGGCACACCTCTGACACCCCAGGCACACCTCTGACACTCCCACGTACACCTCTGACACCTCAGGAACACCCCTGACACTCCCCACGCACACTCCCTGACACTCCGGCACACCTCTGACACTTCCAGCACACCCCTGACACTGCCAGGCACACCCCTGACACTTCCAGGCACACCAATGATACTCCCAGGCACAACGCTGACACCCCAGGCACACCAACACTGCCAGGTACACCTCAGACACCGCAGGCACACCCCGACACTCCCACAGGTTAAGCCCAGACACTCCGTGCAACACCTCAGACACTCCCAGGTGCACCTGTGACACCCCAAGTGCACCCTGACACCCCAGGCTCACATCTGACACCCCAGGCACACCTGACACTCCCCAGGTACACCCTGACACTCCAGGCACACCTCTGACACCCCCAGGTACACCTCTGACACTTCCAGTACACCCCTGACACTGCCAGGTACACCCCTGACACTTCCAGGCACACCAATGATACTCCCAGGTACAACGCTGACACTCCCAGGTACAACCACACACTGCCAGGCACACCTCAGACACTGCCAGGCACACTCAGACACTCCCAGGTTAAAGCTCAGACACCCCAGCAACACCAGACTCCCAGGTGCACCTGTGACACTCCCAAGTGCACCCCTGACACTCCCAGGCTCACATCTGACACCCCAGGCACACTCCGACACCCCAGGTACACCTCTGACACTGCACATCTCACACACCCAGGTACACCTTGACACTCCCAGGCACACCTCATACTCCCAGGTACACCTCTGACACTTCCAGATACACCCCTGACACTACCATGTACACCCAATGATACTACCAGGCACACCTCTGACACCCAGGCACACCTCTCATACCCCCAAGTACACCTCCGATACTCCCACTACACCTCAGACCTCCCCTGGTTCACCTCTGACACCCCCTGGTTCACCTCTGACACCCCTGGCACACCTCTGACACTCCCCAGGCACACCTCCTTACACCCCTGGTTCTCCCCCTGACACCCCAGAAACCTCAGACACTCCCAGGCACACCTCTGACACTCCCAGGTACCACACCTGACACTCGGCACACCTCTGACACCCAGGCACACTCTGACACCCCAGCTACACTCCGACACTCCCAGCCACACCCCTGACACTCCCAGGCACACCGCTGACACTCCAGGTAAACCTCTGATACCCCAGGTACACCTCTGACACTTCCAGATAGACCTCTGACACTCCAGGTACACCACCACACTCCCAAGTGCAACTCTGACACTCCCAGGCACACCACTGACACCACCAGGCACCCCTGACACTCCCCAGGTACTCCTTTGACGCTGCCAGGTACCTCCGACACTCCCAGGAACACCTCTGACACCCCGTGGCACACCTCTGACACTCCCAGGCACACCGCTGACACTGCCAGGCACACCCCAGACACCACAGGCACACCAGACACTCCCAGGCACAGCCCAGACACTCCCAGCCACACCTCTAGACTCCCAGGTGCACCCAGACATCCTGCACCTCTGACACCCTCAGACACTTCCCGGTACACCTCAGACACTCCATGGAACACTCAAGACCTCCCATGTACACCTCCTGACCTCCAGGTACACCTCTGGCCTCCCAGGTACTCCTTTGACGCTCCCAGAGTGCTCCTCGACACTCCCAGGAACACCTCTGACACTCCAGGTACACCTCTGGCCTCCCAGGTGCACCTCTTACACTCCCAGGTACACCTCAGACACTACTGGTACACTTCGAACCTCCCCAGGTTGCAGCTCAGACACTCCAGGTGCCTCAGACCTCCCAGGTGCACCTCAGGCACTCCCAGGTGCCTCCTGACACTTCAGGTGCACCCCTGACACTTGGGTGCACCATGACACTTCCAGGTACACCTCCTGACCTCCCAAGGTACCTCAATGACACTCCCAGGAACACCACTGACCTCCTGGTACACTCTGACACTCCCAGATACACAATGACACTCCCAGGTGCACCTCTGACCTCCCTTGTGCACCTCGGCCTCCCAGGTGCACCAATGACACACTCAGGTGCACCTCTGACACTCCCAGGTGCACCTCTGACCTCCAGGTACACCTCTGACACTCTCAGGGAACACCTCCCTGACACTCCCCAGGTACACCTCTGACACTCCCAGGTACACCTCTGACACTCTCAGGAACACCTCCTGACACTTTCCAGGTACACCTGACACTTCCAGGTACACCCCTGACACTTCCAGGTCACACCTCTGTCACTTCCAAGATACACCTCTGACACTCCCAGGTACACCAATCCACCTCCCAAGTACAACTCTGACACTCCCCAGGGTGCACCACTTTGTACTGGGTACACCTCTTACACTCCTGGTTCTCCCCTGGCCTCCCAGGTACACCACAGACCTCCCAGGTACACCTCCTGACACTTCCAGGTGCTTCTCCTGACCTCCCAGGTACACCTCTGGCCTCCTGGTGCACCTCCTGACACTCCAGGTACACCAATGACACACTCAGGTACACCTCCTGACACTCCTCCAGGAACACCTCTGTGCTCTGGGGTACACCTCTGACACTCCCAGGTACACCTCTGACTCTTCAGGTACACCAATGACCTCCCAGGTACACCTCTGACACTCCTTGTACACCTCTGACCTTGCTCCCAGGTACACCAATGACACACTCAGGTACACCTCTGACACGTTAGGTACACCTCTGACACTCCCAGTTACACCTCCATTGCTCCCAGTTACACCCCTGACCTCGGGTGCACCCCTGGCCTCCCAGGTACACCTCCGATATTCCCAGGTACACCTCTGACACTTCCAGATACACCTCTGACACTCCCCAGGTACACAATCACACTCCAAGTACAACTCTGACACTCCCAGGTACACCACTGACACTACCAAGTACACCTCTGACACTCCCAGGTACACCTCCTGACACTCCCAGGTACACCTCCTGACACTCCCAGGTACACCTCTGATGCCTTGGGTATGCCTCCTGACCTCCCAGGTACACCATGACCTCCCAGGTGCACCGCTGACACTGCAAGATACACCTCTGACATTCCATGTACACCTCAGACACTTCCAGGTACCTCAGACACTCCCAGGAACACCTCAGACACTCTCAGGTACACCTCTGGCCTCCCAGGTACACCTCTGACACTCCCAGGTACTCCTTTGACGCTCCCAGGTACTCCTCCGGCACTCCCCAGGAACACCTCCTGACACTCCCAGTACACCTCTTACACTCCCAGGTACACCTCAGACACTGCCAGGTACACCTCAGACACTGCCAGGTACACCTCCAGACACTACCAGGTACCTCAGACACTCCCAGGTACCAATCAGACCTCCAGGTGCCTCAGACACTCCCAGGTACACCTCAGGCGGTCCCAGGTACACCTCTGATGCCGCTTGGGTATACTCTGACACTCCCAGGTACACCGCCCTGACACTCTGGGTACCGCTGACACTGCAAGATACACCTCCTGACATTCCACTTGCTGCACCTCAGACACTTCCCGGTACACCTCAGACACTCCCAGGAACCTCAGACCTCCCATGTGCCCACCTCCTGACACTCCCAGGTACCTCCCCTGACACTCCCAGGTGCTCGCTTGGCCTTTCCCAGGTCCTCCTCCGACCTCCCAGGAACACCTCTGGCCTCCCCAGAGTCTCTTACCTCCCAGGTACACCTCCAGACACTACCAGGTACCTCAGACACTGCCAGGTAAACCTCAGACACCAGGTACACCTCAGACACTCCCAGGTACAGCTCAGACACTCCCAGGTACACCTCAGACACTCCCAGGTACACCTCAGGCACTCCCAGGTACACCTCCTGACACTTCCAGGTACACCCTGACACTTCCAGGTACACCCTGACACTTGGGGCTACCCTCCTGACCTCCCAGGTGCCTGTGGCCTCTTGGGAACACCACTGACCTCCCTGGTACACCTCCTGACCTCCCAGATACACCAATGACACTCCCAGGTACACCTCCTGACCTTCCAGGTGCCTCCTGACACTCCCAGGTACACCTCTGACCTCCCAGGTACACCTCTGACCTCCCAGGTACACCTCTGACACTTCCAGGTGCACCTCCTGACCTCCCAGGTACACCTCCTGACACTTTGGGTACACCTCTGACACTTCCAGGTACACCCCTGACACTTCCAGGTACACCCCCTGACACTTCCAGGTACACCTCTGTCACTTCTAGATACACCTCTGACCTCCCAGGTGCACCAATCACACTCCCAAGTGCAACTCTGACCTCCCAGGTACACCATTTTCCTGGGTACCTCTTACACTCCTGGTTCTCCCCTGGCCTCCCAGGTACACCACAGACACTCCCAGGTACCTCTGACACTTCCAGGTACTACTCTGACCTCCCAGGTACACCTCCTGACCTCCCTGGTACACCTCTGACCTCCCAGGTACACCAATGACACACACAGGTACACCTCTGACACTCTCAGGAACACCTCTGACCTCCCAGGTACCTCCTGTGCTCCCAGGTACACCTCTGACACTTCCAGGTGCACAATGACACTCCCAGGTGCACCTCCTGACACTCCTTTGTACACCTCCTGACCTCCCAGGTACACCAATGACACACTCAGGTACACCTCTGACACGTTAGGTACCTCTGGCTTTCCAGTTACACCTCCGACACTCCCAGTTACACCCTGACCTCCCAGGTACACCAATGACACACTCAGGTACCTCCTGACCTCCCAGGCACCAATGACACTCCCCAGGAACACCTGTTGCTCCTGGTACACCTCTGACACTCCCAGATACACCAATGACGCTCCCAGGTACACCTCTGACACTTCCGTTTCTGGCCTCCCAGGTACCTCTGACCTCCAGGTACACCTCCCCAACCTCCTCAGGAACACCTCTGACCCCAGGTACCTCTGACGCTCCCAGGTGCACCTCTGACACTCTCAGGAACACCTCCTGACACTTCCAGGTACACCCTGAGCAGCACACCCCTGACACTTCGGTGCACCTCTGTCACTTGAATGCACCTCTGACACTCCCAGGTACACCAATCACACTCCCAGAGTACAACTCCTGACACTCCCAGGTACACCACTGACACTACCAGGTGCACCTCTTACACTCCCTGGTTCTCCCCAACACTCCCAGGTACACCACAGACACTCCCAGGTACACCTCTGACACTTCAGGTACTACTCAACCTCCAAATTTCCTCGACACTCCTGGTACACCTCTGACCTCCCAGGTACCAGCCAACCACCTCCAGATGCCTCTGACACTCTCAGGAACACCTCTGACACTCCCAGGTGCCTCTGACCTCCCAGGTACACCTCTGACACCTGGAGTACCTGTGGCCTCCGTGCACCTCCTGACACTCCCATATGCCTCAGCACTCCAGTACCAATGACACTCAGGTACCTCCTGACACACGTTAGGTACCTCTGACTTACTCCCAGTTACACCTCCGACACTCCCAGTTACACCCCTGGCCTCCCAGGTACACCCCTGACACTCCCAGGTACCTCCGATATTCCCAGGTACACCTCTGACACTTCCAGATACACCTCCTGACACTCCCAGGTACACCAATCACCTCCCCAAGTACACTCTGTACTCCCAGGTGCACCACTGACACTACCCATTACACCTCTGACACTCCCCAGGGTACACCTCTGACCTCCCAGGTACACCTCTGACGGCCTCCCAGGTACACCTCTGATGCGCTTGGGTATGCCTCCTGACCTCCCAGGTGCACCGCCCCAGACACTCCCAGGTACACCACTGACACTGCAAGATACACCTCCTGACATTCCTTAGCACACCTCAGACACTTGGGTACACCTCAGACACTCCCAGGAACACCTCAGACACTCTCAGGTACACTCCTGGCACTCCCAGGTCACACCTCCCCTGACACTCCCAGGTACTCCTTTGACGCTCCCAGGTACTCCTCCAAACACTCCCAGGAACACCTCCCTGACCTCCCAGGTGCACCTCTTACCTCCCAGGTACACACTCAGACACTGCCAGGTGCACACTCGGAACACTGCCAGAGCACACCTCAGACACTACAGGTACACCTCCAGACACTCCCAGGTGCAAGCTCAGACACTCCAATTTTATCAGACACTCCCCAGGTGCACACCTCAGGCGGTCCCAGGCCTGCCTCTCTGATACGCCCAGGTATACCTCTGGCCACTCCAGGTACCGCTGACACTCCCCAGGTACCGCTGACACTGCAAGATGCCTCTGACATTCCATGTACACCTCCAGACACTTCCCAGTACACCTCAGACACTCCCAGGAACACCTCAGACACTCCCATGTACACCTCTGACCTCCCAGGTACCTCTGACCTCCCAGGTCCTCCTTTGACGCTCCCAGGTGCTCCTCCGACACTCCCAGGAACACCTCCTGACCTCCCAGGTGCCACCTCTTCCTCCCAGGTGCCTCAGACACTGTGGGTGCACCTCAGACACTGCCAGGTACACCTCAGACTACAGGTACAAGCTCAGACACTCCCAGGTGCAAGCTCAGACACTCCCAGGTACCTCAGACCTCCCAGGTACCTCCAGGCACTCCCAGGTGCACCTCTGACACTTCCAAGGTGCCGTGACACTTCCAGGTACACCCCTGGCACTTCAGGTACACCTCTGACACTCCCAGGTACACCAGCCAACCTCCAGGAACACCACTGACCTCCTGATGCCTCTGTGCTCCCAGATGCCTGTTGACACTCCCAGGGTGCCTCTGACACTTCCATTTCCTCTGGCCTCCCAGGTACACCTCCGACACTCCCAGGTTACACCTCTGACACTCTCAGGAACACCTCTGACACTCCAGGTGCCTCTGACACTCCCAGGTGCACCTCTGACACTTCCAGGTGCACACCCTCTGACACTCCCAGGTGCACCTCTGACACTTCCAGGTGCCTCTGACACTTTGGGTACACCCCTGACACTTCCAGGTGCATGACCTTCCAGATACACCTCTGTGCTCCCCAGGTGCACAATCACACTCCAAGTACAACTCTGACCTCCCAGGTACACCATGACACTACCAGATTTTCCTCTTACACACTCCTGGTTCTCCCCTGACACTCCCAGGTACACCACAGACACTCCCAGGTACACCTCTGACCTTCCAGGTACTACTCTGACCTCCCAGGTACACCTCTGACCTCCCTGGTGCACCTCCTGGCCTCCCAGGTACACCAGCTGACACCTCAGGTACCTCTGACACTCTCAGGAACACCTCTGACCTCCCAGGTACACCTCCTGGCCTCCCAGGTACACCTCTCCTGACACTTCCAGGTACACCAATGACACTCCCAGGTGCACCTCTGACCTCCTTTGTCCTCTGGCCTTGGGTACCAATGACACACTCAGGTACACACCTCCTGACACGTTAGGTCCCTCTGACACTCCCATTTACACCTCCGACACTCCCAGTTACACCCCTGACCTCCCCAGGTACACCCCTGACACTTGAGTACCCCTGACACTTCCAGGTGCACCTCTGACCTCCCAGGTACACCAATGACATTCCCAGGAACACCACCTGACACTCCTGGTGCACCTCCTGACCTCCCAGATACACCAATGACACTCCCCAGGTACACCTCTGACACTTCCAGGTACACCTCTGACCTCCCAGGTACACCTCTGACCTCCAGGTACACCTCTGACCTCTCAGGAACACCTCTGACACTCCCCAGGTACACCTCTGACCTCCCAGGTGCACCTCCTGACCTCTCAGAACCTCCTGACACTTCCAGGTACACCCCCTGACACTTCCAGGTACACCTGACACTTCCAGGTACACCTCTGTCACTTCCAGATGCACCTCTGGCCTCCCAGGTACACCAATCACACTCCCAAGTGCAACTCCTGACCTCCAGGTACACCACTGACACTACCAGGTACACCTCCTTTACACTCCTGGTTTCTCCCCTGACCTCCCCAGGTACACCACAGACACTCCCAGGTACACCTCTGACCTTCCAGGTGCCCTCCTGGCCTCCAGGTACCTCTGACATGCTCCTGGTACACCTCTGGCCTCCCAGGTACACCAATGGCCACTCAGGTGCACCTCTGACACTCTCAGGAACACCTCTGACCTCCCAGGTACACCTCTGACACTCCCAGGTACACCTCTGGCACTTCCAGGTACACCAGCTGACCTCCCAAGTGCACCTCTGACCTCCCTTGTACACCTCTGGCCTCCCCAGGTACACCAATGACACCTCAGGTACACCTCTGACACGTTAGGTACACCTCCTTGAGCCTCCCAGTTACACCTCGACACTCCCAGTTACACCCCTGACACTCCCAGGTACACCCCTGACCTCCCAGGTACCTCCGATATTCCCAGGTACACCTCCTGACACTTCAGATGCACTCCTGACCTCCCAGGTACACAATCCACACTCCCAAGTACAACTCTGACACTCCCAGGTACCTACTGACACTACCAGTACACCTCCTGACCTCCCAGGTGCCTCTGACACTCCCAGGTGCCCTCTGACCTCCCAGGTACCTCTGATGCCTTGGTATGCCTCCTGACACTCCCAGGTACCTGCTAACACTCCCAGGTACACCGCTGACACTGCAAGATACACCTCTGACATTCCCGTAGCACACCTCAGGTGCTTCCAGGTACACCTCCAGACACTCCCAGGAACACCTCAGACACTCTCAGGTACCTCCTGGCCTCCCAGGTGCCTCCTGACCTCCCAGGTACTCCTTTGACGCTCCCAGGAGCCACTCCTCAGCCTCCCAGGAACACCTCCTGACCTCCCAGGTGCACCTCTTACCTCCCAGGTACACCTCCAGACACTGCCAGGTGCCTCAGACACTGCCAGGTGCCCACCTCAGACACTACCAGGTGCACCTCAGACCTCCCAGGTACAAGCTCAGACACTCCCAGGTGCACCTCCAGACACTCCCAGGTACCTCAGGCAGTCCCAGGTACACACCTCTCCTGATACGCCCAGGTATGCCTCTGACACTCCCAGGTACACCTTGACACTCCCAGGTACACCGCTGACACTGCAAGATACACCTCTGACATTCCATGTACCTCAGACACTTCCCGGTACCTCAGACCTCCAGGAACACCTCAGACCTCCCCTTGTGCACCTCTGACACTCCCAGGTACACCTCCTGACTGACACTCCCAGGTGCTCCTTTGACGCTCCCAGGTGCCTCCTCCGACACTCCCAGAACACCTCCTGACACTCCCAGGTACACACCTCTTACCTCCCAGGTGCCTCAGACACTGCCAGGTGCACACTAGACACTGCCAGGTACACCTCCAGACACTACCAGGTACACCTCAGACACTCCCAAGGTGCAAGCTCAGACCTCCCAGGTACACCTCAGACACTCCCAGGTACCTCAGGCACTCCCAGGTACACCTCTGACACTTCCAGGTACACCCCTGGCCTTTGGGTACACCCCTGACACTTCAGGTACACCTCCTGACCTCCCAGGTACACCAATGACCTCCCAGGAACACCACTGACACTCCCTGGTGCACCTCTGACCTCCCAGATACCTGTGTGACACTCCCAGGTGCACCTCTGTTTTGGTGCCTCCTGACCTCCCAGGTACACCTCCTGACCTCCCAGGTGCACCTCCTGACCTCTCAGGAACACCTCCTGACCTCCCAGGTACACCTCTGACAATCCCAGGTACACCTCTGACACTTCCGTTTTCTGACACTCCAGGTGCACCTCTGACACTTCCAGGTGCCACCTCTGACACTTCCAGGCACACCCCGGCACTTGGGTACACCCCTGGCCACTTCCAGGTACCTCTGTCACTTCCAGATACACCTCTGACACTCCCCATTTCCAATCACCTCCCAAGTACCAACTCCTGTGCTCCCAGGTACACCACTGACACTACCAGGTACACCTCTTACACTCCCTGGTTCTCCTGGCCTCCCAGGTACACCTACCAGACACTCCCAGGTACACCTCCCTGACACTTCCAGGTACTACTCTGACCTCCCAGGGTACCTCCTGACTCTCCTGGTACCACCTCTGACCTCTCAGGAACACCTCTGACCTCCCAGGTGCACCTCCCCCAACTCCCAGGTACACCTCTGACACTTCCAGGTACACCAATGACACTCCCAGGTACACCTCTGACACTCCTTTGTACACCTCTGACACTCCCAGGTACACCAATGACACACTCAGGTACACCTCTGAAACGTTGTTGACAATGTTGGGCTGTGTGTAATGTTGGGGAGTGTGTAATGTTAAGTGTGTGTGTTGGGATGTGTGTATGTTAGTATGTGTGTATGTTGAGGTGTGTGTATGTTGGGGGGTGTGTATATGTTAAGGGGTGTGTATTGGTTAAGTGTGTGTAATGTGTGAGTGTGTGTAATGTATGGGGGTGTGTATAATGGGGTGTGTGTGTGTTGGGGTGTGTGTGTATGTTGGGGTGTGTGTGTTATGTGTGTGTATGTGTTGTAGTGTGTGTGTGTTTGGGGTGTGTGTAATGTTGAGGGGTGTGTGTGTGGGGTATGTATAATATTGGTGGTGTGTGTGTATGTGTTAGGGTGTGTGTAATGTTGAGGTGTGTGTAATGTTAAGTGTGTGTGTATGTTGGTGTGTGTGTGTGTTGGTGTGTATGTATGTTGGGGTATGTGTAATGTTGGGTGTGTGTTGTTGGTGTGTGTGTAATGTTGTGTATGTGTAATGTTTGGGGGTGTGTGTAATGTTGGGGTGTATGTGTAATGTTGGGGGTGTGTGTGTATGTGGGGGTGTGTGTAATGTTGGTTGTGTGTAATGTTGGGGGTTTGTGTAATGTTGGGGTGTGTGTAATGTTGAGGTGTGTGTGTGTTGGTGTGTGTGTGTGTTGGGGTGTGTGTAATGTTGGGGTGGTGTGTTTATGTTGGGGGGTGTGTGTGTGTTGGTGTGTGTGTGTTGGTGTGTGTGTAATGTTGGTGTGTGTGTAATGTTGAGGTATGTGTATGTTGGGGTATTGTAATGTTAATTGTGTGTGTAATGTTAGGTGTGTGTAATGTTGAAGTGTGTGTAATGTTGGTGTGTGTGTAATGTGGGGGTATGTGTAATGTTGGGGTGTATGTAATGTTGGGGAGGTAATGTTAAGTGTGTGTAATGTTGAAGGTGTGTGTATGTTGAAGTGTGTGTGTATGTTGGGGTGTGTGTATGTTGAGTGTGTGTAATGTTGAAGTGTGTGTGTGTGTTGGGGTGAGGCAATATTTTAGTGTGTGTGTGTGTGATGTGTGTGTGTAATGTTAAGTGTGTGTAATGTGGGAATTGTGTAATGTTTGAAGTGTGTGTAATGTGTTGAGGTGAGTAGTAATATTGAGAGTGTGTGTAATGTTGAGTGTGTATATGTTGAAGTGTGTGTAATGTTGGGGTGTGTGTAATGTTAGGTGTGTGTAATGTTAAGTGTGTGTTAATGTTGGGGTGTGTGTGTATGTTGGGGTATTGTGTGTGTAATGTTAGGGGGTATGTGTAATGTTAGAGTGTGTGTGTGTAATGTTAGAGTGTGTGTAATGTTAGAGTGTGTGTAATATTAGGTATGTGTAATGTTAAGTGTGTGTATGTTGAGGTGTGTGTAATGTTAGTGTGTGTGTGTGTTAGGGTGTGTGTGTGTATGTTAGTGTGTGTGTATGTGAATGTGTGTGTGTAATGTTGGGGTGTGTGTGTGTTGGTATGTGTAATGTTGGAGTGTGTGTAATGTTAGGGTATGTGTATGTTAGGGTGTGTGTAATGTTGGGTGTGTGTATGTGTTGGGGGTGTGTGAATGTTGGGGTGTGTGTAAGTGTGTGTAATGATTGTGTGTGTGTAATGTTAGTGTGTGTGTAATGTTGGGGTGTGTGTGTGCAATGTTGGGGTGTGTGTAATGTTAGTGTGTGTGTATTGGGGTGTGTGTAATGTTGAGGTGTGTATATGTTGGGGTGTGTGTAATGTTAGGGTGTGTGTAATGTTGGGGGTTGTGTAATGTTGGGGGTGTGTGTAATGTTGAAGTTGTGTGTATGTGTGTGTGTGTGTAATGTTGGGGTGTGTGTAATGTTGAAATTGTGTGTAATGTTAGTGTGTGTGTAATGTTGGTGTGTGTGTGTAATATTTAGAGTGTGTGTTAATGTTGGGGGTATGTGTAATGTTAGGAGTGTGTATGTGTTTGGTGTGTGTGTGTATGTGTTGAGGTGTGTGTATGTGTTGAAGTGTGTGTAATGTTAGTGTGTGTGTAATGTTGGTGTGTGTGTAATGTGAGGTATGTATATGTTAGAGTGTGTGTAATATTAAGAGTGTGTGTAATGATATGTGTATGTAATATTAGAGGGTGTGTAATGTGAAGTTGTGTGTAATGTTAGAGTGTGTGTAATATTGAAGTGTGTGTATGTGTTGGGGGTGTGTGTGTGTAATGTTGAGGTGTGTGTGTGTGATGTTGAGGTGTGTGTGTAATGTTGAGAGTGTGTAATGTTAGGTGTGTGTAATGTTGGGGTGTGGTAATATTGAGGTGTGTGTAATGTTGAGGGTGTGTGTAATTTGGGGATGTGTGTAATATTTAGAGTGTGTGTAATGTTGGGGTGTGTGTGTGTAATGTTAGAGGTGTGTGTAATGTTAGTGTGTGTAATGTTGGGAGTGTGTGTAATGTTAAGTGTGTATGTTGGGTGTGTATGTTGGGGTGTGTTTATGTTGGTGTGTGTGTAATGTTGGGGTGTGTAATGTTGAGGTGTGTAATGTTGAAGTGTGTGTAATGTTAGAGGTGTGTGTGTAATGTTGGGGTGTGTGTGTGTTGGTGTGTGTAATGTGAGTGTGTGTAATGTTAAGTGTGTGTAATGTTGGGGTGTGTGTGTAATGTTGAAGTGTGTGTGTATATGTTAGAGTGTGTGTGTAATGTTGGGGTGGGTATGTGTGTATGTTGGTGTGTGTGTATTGGGGGTGTGTGTAATGTTGGTGTGTGTGTAATATTGGGGTGTGTGTAATATTGGGGTGTGTAATGTTGGGGTGTGTGTAATGTTGAGGTGTGTGTAATGTTAGGGTGTGTGTAATGTGGGTGTGTGTGTGTGTTGGGGTGTGTGTAATGTTGGGAGTGTGTGTAATGTTGGTGTGTGTAATGTTACAGGGTGTGTGTGTATGTTGGGTGTGTGTGTGTGTGTTGAGGTGTGTGTATGTTGGGGTGTGTATAATGTTGGGGGTGTGTGTAATATTGAGGGTGTGTATAATGATGGGGTGTGTGTAATGAATGAGGTGTGTGTGTAATGTGGGGGTGTGTGTAATGTTGGGGGTGTGTGTGTAATGTTGGGTGTGTGTAATGTTGAGGTGTGTGTAATGTTGGGGGTGTGTGTAATGTTGGGGTGTGTGTAATGTTGGGGGTGTGTGTAATGTTGAGGTGTGTATATGTTGGTGGTGTGTGTGTGTAATGTTGGTGTGTGTAATGTTAGGTGTGTGTGTGTAATGTTGGGGTGTGTGTGTAATGTTGGGGTGTGTGTAATGTTGGTGTGTGTGTGTGTGTTGGGGGTGTGTGTGTATGTTGGGGGGTGTGTAATGTGGTGTGTGTGTACAGAGGATGTGTGTGTGTGTGTTGGGGGTGTGTGTAATGTTGGGGGTGTGTGTAATATTGATAGAGTGTGTGTGTGTTGAGAGTGTGTGTAATGTGGGGTGTGTGTAATGTTAAGGGGGGTATGTGTAATGTTGGGGTGTGTGTGTGTTGGGGTGTGTGTTAGTGTGTGTGTAATGTTAGTGTGTGTGTGTGTGTTGAGGTGTGTGTAATGTGTGGGGTGTGTGTGTATGTGTGTGTGTGTGTAATGTTAGTGTGTGTGTGTATTTAGTGTGTGTGTATGTGTGGGTATGTGTAATGTTGGGGGTGTGTATGTGTGTGTGTGTGTTGGGGTGTGTGTGTGTGTGAGAGTGTGTGTATGTGTGTGTGTGTGTATGTTGAGGGTGTGTGTAATATTGTTGAAATTGTGTGTAATATTGAGGTGTGTGTTGGGTTAGTGTGTTGGGTGTGTGTGTGTTGGGTGTGTGTGTGTTGGTTGTGTGTGTGTGTTGGGGTATGTGTTGTAATGTTGGGGTGTGTGTGTGTGTGTTGGTGTGTGTGTGTGTTGGGGTTGTGTGTGTGTGTTGGGGTCTGTGTGTAACGTTGGGGTGTGTGTGTGTTGGGGTGTGTGTGTGTGTTGGGTGTGTGTGTGTGTTGGGGTGTGTGTGTGTTGGGGGTGTGTGTGTGTTGGGGGTGTGTGTGTGTTGGGGGTGTGTGTGTTGGGGTGTGTGTGTGTGGGGTGTGTGTGTGTGTTGGGGTGTGTGTGTGTGTTGGGGTTGTGTGTGTTGGGGTGTGTGTGTGTGTTGGGGTGTGTGTGTGTTGGGGTGTGTGTGTGTGGGGTGTGTGTGTGTTGGGGGTGTGTGTAATGTTGGTGTGTGTGCAATGTTGGGGGTATGTGTAATGTTTGGGGTGTGTGTCGTGTTGGGGTGTGTTATAATGTTGGGGTGTGTGTGTTGTGGGTGTGTGTGTGTTGGGGTGTGTGTGTGTTGGGGTGTGTGTGTGTGTTGGGGTGTGTGTGTGTGTTGGGGTGTGTGTGTGTGGGGTGTGTGTGTGTTGGGGTCTGTGTGTGTGTGTTGGGGGTCTGTGTGTGTGTTGGAAGTTATTGTGTGTGTTGGGGGTGTGTGTGTGTGTGTTGGGGGTGTGTGTGTGTGTTGGGGTGTGTGTGTTGGGGTGTGTGTGTTGGGGTGTGTGTGTGTTGGGGTGTGTGTGTGTTGGGGGGTGTGTGTAATGTTGGGTGGTGTGTAATGTTGGAGTTGGTGTGTGTGTTTGGGTGTGTGTGTCATTTGGGATTGTTAGTGTGTGTTGAGTTAGTGTGTTGGAGTTAGTGGTGTGTGTTGGGGTTATTGAAGTGTGTGTTGGAGTTATTAGTGTGATGTTGGGGAGTTGTGTGTTTGGGTGTGGTGTAGTGTTGGGTTGCGTGTGTTGGGTGTGTGTGTGTGTGTAATGTTGGGGGTGTGTTTAATGTTGGGGTGTGGCTGTGTAATGTTGGGGGGTGTGTGTAATGTTGGGGGTGTGTGTAATGTTGGGAGTGTGTGAAATGTTGGGGAATTGGAGTGTTTAATGTTGGGGTGTGTGTAATGTTGGGGGTGTGTATAATGTTGGGGTGTGTGCAATGTTGGGGTGTATAATGTTGGGGTGTGTGTAATGTTAGAGTTAATGTGTGTTGGAAGTTAGTGTAATGTTGGTTGTGTGTGTAATGTTGGTGTGTGTGTGTGTGTTGGGATGTGTGTAATGTTGGGGTGTGTGTGTAATGTTGGGGTGTGTGTGTGTTGGGGGTGTGTGTGTAATGTTGGTGTGTGTGTGTATGTGTTGGGGGGGTGTGTATGTGTTGGTGTGTGTGTGTGTGTTGAAGTTATTGTGTAATGTTGGGGTGTGTGTAATGTTGGGGTGTGTGTGTGTGTTGGGGTGTGTGTGTGTTGGGGTGTCTGTAATGTTGGGGGTGTGTGTGTAATGTTGGTGTGTGTGTGTTGGTGTGTGTGTGTGTTGGGATGTGTGATGTTGGGATATGTGTGTGTTGGGTGTGTGTGTGTTGGAGTTGTGTGTGTGTTGTTGGTTGTGTGTGTGTAGTGTTGGTGTGTGTGTGTGTGTTGGTGTGTGTGTGTAATGGTGGGGGTATGTGTGTGTGTGTTGGGTGTGTGTGTGTTGGGTGTGTGAAAATGTGGAGGTGTGTGTGTGTTGGGGTGTGTGTGTGTTGGGGAGTCTGTGTGTGTGTGTGTTAGAGTATGTAATGTTGAGAGTGTGTGTGTAATGTTGGGGTGTGGTGAATGTGAGGTGTGTGCATGTTGGGGTGTGTTGTTGGGGTGTAATGTTGGGGGTGTGTATGTTGAGGTGTGTGTAATGTTGGTGTGTGTATGTTGGGGTGTGTAATGTTAGAGGTGTGTATATGTTTGGGGTGTGTGTAATGTTGGTGTGTGTGAATGTTGGGTGTGTTTGGGGTGTATGTTGTTGGGGTGTGTGTAATGTTGGGGGTGTGTGTAATGTTTTGAGTGTGTGTAATGTTGAGGTGTGTGTGTTGGGGGTGTGTGTGTTGTTGGGGTGTGTAAGTGTTGGGGTATGTGTGTAATATTGATTGTGTGTAATTTTAGAGTATGTCTTATGAGGGTGTGTGTGTAATGTTGGTGTGTGTGTAATGATGTGTATGTAATATTTGGGGGATTAATGTAATGTTGGGGTGTGTGTATGTTGGGGTGTGTGTAATGTTGGGGTGTGTGTAATGTTGAGGGTGTGTGTGTATGTGGGGGGTGTAGTAATGTTAGAGGGTGTGTGTGTAATATTGGGGTGTATTATATGTTGGGGTGTGTGTAATGTTTGAGGCAATGTTTGGGTGTGATGTAATGTTATATAATGTTAATGTATGTTTGAAGGTGTGTTTAATGTTGGGTGTGTTGGAGATTGTGTGTATTGAGGTGTGTAATGTTGGGGTGTGTGAAATGTTGGGTGGTGTGTAATGTTAGGTGTGTGTAATGTTGAAGTGTATTTAGGGGTGTAATGTAATGTTAGGGTATAATGTTAGGGTGTGTAATGTTGGGGTGTATTAATGTTGGTGTGTATGTTAGAGTGTATATGGGTGTGTGTAATGTTAGAAGTGTGTGTAATGTTAGGGTGTGTAATGTTGGGAATTATTATTAATAATGTTGGGGTGTAATATGTGAAGTGTATATGTTGGTGTGTGTGTAAATATTTGGTGTATGTGTATGTTGGGGAATGTGTAATGTTGGGGTGTGTGTAATGTTGTTGAGGGTGTGTGTAATGTTGGTGTGTGTGTGTAATGTTGGTGTGTGTGTAATGTTGGGGGTATATTAATGTTGGGGTATATTGTGTGTGGTGGGGTGTGGTGTAATGTTGGGGAATTGTGTGTAATGTTGAAATTGTATATAATGTTGGGGTGTGTACATAATGTTGGGGTGTGTGTAATGTGGGGTGTGTGTAATGTTGGGGTGTGTGTATAATGTTGAGGGGTTGTGTGTGTGTTAGGTGTGTGTGTGTTGGGGTGTGTGTGTGTTGGGGTGTGTGTAATGTTGGGGTGTGTGTGTGTTGGGCTGTGTATTGGGCTATATGTGTGTGTTGGGGTGTGTGTGTGTTGGGGTGTGTGTTGGGGTGTGTGTGTGTTGGGTGTGTGTGTGTTGGTGTGTGTGTGTTGGGGTGTGTGTGTGTTGGGGTGTGTGTGTAATGTTGGGGGTGTAACCTTGCATAATGTTGAAATTGTGTATAATGTTGGGGTGTGTGTATAATGGTGGGGTGTGTGTAATGTTGGGGTGTGTGTAATGTTGGGGTGTAGCCTTAATGTTGGGGGTGTGTGTGTGTTGGTGTGTGTGTGTGTAATGTTGGTGTGTGTGTGTGTGGGGCATAATGTAATGTTGGGGTGTGTGTAATGTTGGTGTGTGTGTGTGTTGGGGTGTGTGTAATGTTGGGGGTGTATATTTGGTGTGTGTGTAATATAGAGTATGTGTGTAATGTTAATTGTGTGTGTAATGTGAGAGTGTATGTGTAATGTTAGAAGTCATGTATATGTTGGGGTATATGTAATGTTGAGGGTGTGTGTAATGTTGGGGGTGTGTGTGTGTGGGGGTGTGTGTGTGTTGGGGTGTGTGTAATGTGCCCCAAATTGTGTGTATGTTAGAGTGTGTGTGTGTAATGTTGGTGTGTGTGTAATGTTGGGGTGTGTGTAATGTTGGGGTGTATATGTGTGTTGGGGGTGTGTGTAATGTTGGTGTGTGTGTGTGTTGGTGTGTGTAATGTTGGTGTGTGTGTAATGTTGGTGTGTGTGTAATGTTGGGGGTGTGTGTGTAATGTTGGTGTGTGTGTAATGTTGGGGTGTATGTAATTTTGAGTGTGTATAATGTTGATTGTGTATGTTAGGTATATAATGTGGGGTATGTGTAATGTTAGGGGTGTGTGTGTGTAATGTTGGGGTAGAGAGTAATGTTGAGGTGTGTGTGTGTGTTGGGGTGTGTGTGTAATGTTGGGGGTAGTGTGTAATGTTGGGGTGTGTGTAATGTTGAGTGTGTAATGTTAGGGGTGTGTGTAATGTGTGGGGTGTGTGTAATGTTGAGGGTGTGTATAATGTTGGGGGTGTGTGTAAAGTTTGAGGTGTGTGTGTGTTGGTGTGTGTGTGTCTTGGGGTGTGTGTAATGTTGGGGGGTGTGTATGATATTTGGTGTGTGTGTATAGTATTGGTGTGTGTGTAATGTTGGTGTATTGTGTAATGTTGGGGGTATATGTGTAATGTTAGAAATTGTATGTAATGTTGGTATGTGTGTAATGTTAGGGTGTGTGTGTGTAATGTTGAAGTGTGTGTAATGTTGGGGTGTATGTGTAATGTTGGGGTGTGTGTAATGTTGGGGTGTGTGTGTTGGGGTTGTGTGTGTTGGGGTGTGTGTAATGTTGGGGGTGTGTGTAATGTTGGGGTGTGTGTAATGTTGGGGTGTGTGTGTTGGGGTTATTATGCTGTAATGTTGGGGAATTATTAATGTGTCATTGGTGTGTGTAATGTTAGGGTGTGTGTAAAATATTTAGGGTGTGTGTGTAATGTTGGGGTGTGTGTATTTGGGGTGTGTGTGTAATGGGGTGCTGTGTGTAATGTTGGGTGTGTGTGTGTGTGTGCAGGGGTGTGTGTAATGTTAGGTGTGTGTGTGTGTTGGGGTGGGTGTTTAATGTTGGTGTGTGTGTGTAATGGCCAGAGTGTGTGTGTAATGTTGGGGGTGTGTAATGTGGGTGTGTGTGTGCAATTGTGTGTAATGTTGGGGTGTGTGTGTGTGTTAGGGGTGTGTGTGTGTTGATTATTGTGTAATGTTTAGGGGTGTATATATAATGTTAGAGTGTGTATTGTAATGTTGGGGAATTAATGTGTGTAATGTGTTAGAGGTATGTATAATGTTGGTGTATTGTGTAATGTTGGGGAATTATGTGTAATGTTGGGTATGTGTGTAATGTTGGGGGTGTGTGTAATGTTGAGTGTGTGTAATGTTAGAGGGTGTGTGTATGTTGGGGTATGTAATGTTGGGGTGTGTGTAATGTTGAGGTGTGTGTAATGTTGGTGTGTGTGTAATGTTGATTGTGTGTAATGTTGGGTGTGTGTGTGTGTAATGTTGGGCTGTGTGTAATATTAGGGTGTGTGTGTGTGGGGTGTGTGTAATGTTGATTTGTGTAATGTTAGAGATTATGTGTAATGTTGGGCTGTGTGTAATGTTAGGGTGTGTGTAATGTTGGGTGTGTGTATAATGTTGGGGGTGTGTGTAATGTTGAGGTGTGTATGGTGGGGGTGTGTGTGTGGTGGGGTGTGTGTGTGTGTGGGGATGTGTGTAATGGTGGGGTGTGTGTAATGTTGGGGGTGTGTGTGTGTGTTGAGGGTGTGTGTGTAATGGTGGGGAATTGTGTGTGTGTTGGGGTGTGTGTGTGTGTTGGGGTGTGTGTGTGTTAAGGTGTGTGTGTTGGGGTGTGTGTGTGTAATGTTGAGGTGTGTGTATAATGTTGGTGGTGTGTGTGTAATGTTGGGGTGTGTGTGTATTTGGGGTGTGGTGTATTGTTGGTGTATGTGTCCCAGAAGTGTGTGTAATATTTAGGGGTGTATGTGGCAGAGTGTATGTTGGGGTGTGTGTAATATTTAGGGGTGTGTAATGTTGTTAGGGTGTGTGTAATATTTGAGGTGTGTATGTGTTGGGGTGTGTGTAATGTTGGGGTGTGTGTAATGTTGGGGAATTGTGTGTGTGTGGGTGTGTGTAATGTTGGGGTGTGTGTAATGTGTTGGGGTGTGTGTGTGTTGGGGTGTGTGTGTGTTGGGGTGTGTGTAATGTTGAGTGTGTGTGTAATGTTGGTGTGTGTAATGTTGGGGTGTGTGTAATGTTGGGCTGTGTGTAATGTTGGGGTGAGTGTAATGTTGAGGTGTGTGTAATGTTGGGGTGTGTGTAATGTTGGGTGTGTGTAATGTTGGGGTGTGTGTGTGTTGGGGTGTGTGTGTGGTAGGGGTGTGTGTGTGTTGGGGTGTGTGTAATGTTGGTGTGTGTAATGTTGGGGTGTGTATAATGTTTGGTGTGTGTGTGTTGGGGTGTGTGTGTAATGTTGGTGTGTGTGTGTTGGGGGTGTGTGTGTGTGTTGATTGTGTGTGTGTGTTGGGGTGTGTGTGTAATGTGCAGGGGTGTGTGTGTGTTGGGAAGTGTGTGTAATGTTGTTTTTGTGTGTAATGTTGGGCTATATGTAATGTTGGGGTGTGTCCAATGTTGCAGTGTATGTAATGTTAGAATTGTGTGTAATATTTGGGGTGTGTGTGTGTGTGTTGAAATTGTGTGTGTGTGTTAGGTGTGTGTGTGTTGGGGAGTGTGTGTAATGTTGGGGTGTGTATAATGTTGGGGGTGTGTGTAATGTTGAGGGGTGTGTATAATGGTGAAATTGTGTGTGTGTGTGTTGGGGTGTGTGTAATGTTGAATTGTGTATATGTGTGTTGAAGTGTGTGTAATGTTTAGTTGTGTGTATGTGTTGGTGTGTGTGTAATGTTGGGGTATATGTAATGTTAGGTGCATGCCAATATTCCGTTGACAATATTGTGTAATGTTGGGGTGTATGTAATGTTGGGGGTGTGTGTAATGTTGGTGTATGTAATGTGTAGAAATTATATGTAATGTTGGTGTGTGTGTGTAATGTTGGGGGTGCTGTGTGTGTCTGTGTGTGTAATGTTGAGGCCATGTGTAATGTTGAAATTGTGTGTGTAATGTTGGGGTGTGTGTGTGTGGGGGAATGTGTGTGTGTAATGTTGGGGGTGTGTGTAATGTTGGGGGTGTGTGTAATGTTGGTGTGTGTGTAATGTTAGGTGTGTGTAATGTTGAAGTGTAATGTTGGGGGGTGTGTGTAATGTTGGTGTGTGTGTAATGTTTAGTGTATTATTATAGTATTTGGTGTGTGTGTAATATTTAGTGTGTGTGTATGTGTTGAAATTGTGTGTAATGTTGGTGTGTGTGTAATAATAGGTGTGTATATTATTTGAAGTGTATGTATGTGTTGGTGTAATATTGGTGTATGTAATGTTAGGGGTATGTGTAATATTTAAATTATGTGTAATGTGGGTAGAATGTGTTAGAATTTTGTAATGTTGAGGGGTGTGTGTGTGTGTTGGGGTGAGTGTGTGTGTAATGTTGGGGTGTGTGTGTGTTGAGGTGTGTAATGTTGGGGTGTATGTGTGTTGGGGGTGTATGTTGAGGGTATGTAATGTTGAGGTGTGTATGGTTGGGGTGTGTGTGTAATGTTGGTGTGTGTGTGTGGGTGTGTGTAATGTTGGGGGTGTGTGTGTGTGTTGGTGTGTGTGTGTGTTGGTGTGTGTGTAATGTTGGTGTGTGTGTGTAATGTTAGGGTATATGTGTGTGTGGGGTGTGTGTAATGTTGGTATGTGTGTAATGTCCCAAGAGACAACCAATGTAATGTTATAAGTGTGTAATGTTGAATTGTGTGTGTAATGTTGAAATTTATATATGTAATGTGTGTGTAATGTTGGGTGTGTGTGTAATGTTAGGGGTGTGCAATGTTAGAGGTGTGTGTAATGTTGGTGTGTGTGTAATATTTGATTGTGTGTAATCAGCCGGTGTGTGTGTGTGTTGGGGTGTGTGTGTGTGTGTGGCCCAGTGTGTGTAATGTTGGGCTGTGTGTGTGTGTGTGTTGGGCTGTGTGTGTGTTGGGGTGTGTGTGTGTTGGGGTGTGTGTGTGTGTTGGGCTGTGCATATGTCATGAGTGTGTGTGTAATGTTGAGCTGTGTGTAATGTTGGGGTGTGTGTAATGTTGAAGTGTGTGTTAAATTGTGTGTAATATTTGGGGTGTAGCCTTAATGTTAGAATTGTGTGCCAATGTTGGGGTGTGTGTGATATTTGAGGTGTGTGTAATGGTGGGGGTGTGTGTGTGTGTTGGGGTGTGCAGCAGAGTGTGTGTGTGTTGGGGTGTGTGTGTAATGTTGGGTGTGTGTGTGTGTGTGTTGGGGTGTGTGTGTGTTGGTGTGTGTAATGTTGGGCTGTGTGTAATGTTTGAGCTGTGTGTATGTCTTGAGGGTATGTATAATGTGTTAGGGTGTGTGTGTAATGTTGGGGGTGTGTATAATGTTGGGGTGTGTGTAATATTGGGGTGGGTGTAATGTTGGGGTGTGTGTGTGTTGGGTGTGTGTAATGTTGATTGTGTATTTGGGGTGTGTGTGTGTGTGTTGGGGTTCTTTAATGTTGGGGTGTGTATAATAGTGGGGGTGTATGCATGTGGGTGTGTGTAATGTTGGGGTGTGTGTGTAATGTTGGGGGGGTGTGTATGTGTGTGTGTGTGTACAATGTTGGTGTGTGTGTGTGTGTTGGGGTGTGTGTGTAATGTTGGGGTGTGTGTGTTGGTGTGTGTGTAATGTTGGGGTTGTGTGTGTGTGTGTGTGTAATGTTAGTTGTGTGTGTGTGTGTAGGGTATGTGTAATGTTGGGATTGTGTGTGTGTGTTGGGGGTGTGTGTAATGTTAGAGTGCATGTGTAATGTTGGGGGTGTGTATGTGCTGGGGGTATGTGTAATGTGTTGGTGTGTATGTGTAGGGCATATGTAATGTTAGGGGTATAATATGTCTTTAAGTGTGTGTAATGTTGGTGTGTGTATGTGTGTGTGTAATGTTAGAGGTGTATATGTGTGGTGTGTGTGTAATGTTGGTATGTATGTAATATTGGTGTGTGTGTAATGTTAGTATATATAATGTTAGAGTGTGTGTAATGTTGGTGTGTGTGTGTAATGTTGGGGTGTGTGTAATGTTGAGGTGTGTGTAATGTTGGTGTGTGTGTAATGTGGGTATGTATAATGTTAGGTATATTATGTAATGTTGAGGGTGTGTGTAATGTTGGGGGGTGAGAGTAATGTTGGGGTGTGTGTGTGTAATGTTAGGGTGTGTGTGTCTTGGGGTGTGTGTGTGTGTAATGTTGGGGTGTGTGTAATGTTGGGGTGTGTGTAATGTTGAAGTATGTGTAATGTTGGGGAGTGAAGTAATGTTGGGGGTGTGTGTGTGTGGGGGGTGTGTAATTTTGGGGGTGTGTGTAATGTTAGGGATGTGTGTGTAATGTTGGGGTGTAACATGTTGGGGTGAGATAATGTTGAGGTGTAGTGTAATGTTGGGGAGTGTATGTAATGTTGGGGTGTGTGTGTGTGTGTTGGGGTGTGTGTGTAATGTTGGGGTGTGTGTGTGTGTGTTGGGGTGTGTGTGTGTGTGTGTTCTTGCGTTGTGTGTGTGTTGGGGTGTGTGTGTGTGTGTGTGTTGGGGGTGTGTGTGTGTGTTGGGGTGTGTGTAATGTTGGGGTGTGTGTATATTGTTGGGGAATTGTGTGTAATATTTGGTGTGTATGTGTTGGGGTGTGTGTAATGTTGGGGTGTGTGTGTAATGGTGTGTGTGTGTGTTGGGGTGTGTGTAATGTTGGGGTGTGTAATTGTGTAATGTTGGGGGTGTGTGTGTGTAATGTTGGGGGTATGTGCCTTGTCTTGGGGCTGTATGTTGGGAATTGTGTGTGCCTTAATGTTGGGGTGTGTGTGTAATGTTGGGGTGTGTATAATGTTGGGGTGTGTGTAATGTTGCAGGAGTGTGTGTAATGTTGGAATTATAATGAAATGTTAGGGTGTATGCCTGTGTTGGGGGTGTGTGTGTGTTGGTGTGTGTGTGTGTGTGTGTAATGTTGGTGTGTGTATGTGTTGGTGTGTGTGTATGTTGGTATGTGTAATGTTGGGGGGTGTGTGTAATGTTGGTGTGTGTGGTATTTAGAGGTGTGTATGTTGGTGTGTGTGTATAATATTGGGTGTGTGTGTAATGTTGGGGGTGTGTGTGTGTAATGTTGGGGGTGTGTGTAATGTTGGGGGTGTGTGTAATGTTGGGGGTGTGCGATGTGTGTGGGTTGGTGTTGGCATGAGTGATGAGGGGTGAGGGTGGTGTTGGGGGTGTGTCAGTGATGTAGAGGTGTGTGGGTGGTGTTGGCGGGCGTGTGTTGGTGGGTGGTTGTTGGAGGGTGTGTTTTTGTGTGTGTGTGTGTGTGTTTGTGTGTGATGTAGGGATGTATGTGTGATGTGTGGGTGGTGTTGGTGTGTGCAGCATTGTGGGTAATGTGTGTGTGTGTTGAGTGATGTTGACGAAGGCAAACCTTTTTTAGGGGTAAGGGTCAGTCCCCCCCCCCCCTTCCTCACTAAAGTATGGCTAATTGTGATATGGAGATGAAATTGACCTAATGATCCTTAATAAATTATATATGAGATGTTTCCAAAAAGATACCCTTAAATAAAATATTTTGACATATGGTGATGGGAATTCCATTCTTTTATATATAAAAAAATGGAAGTAAATTTAGTTCTAATTTCGTTACACACCATCTTTTTTTATCAAAATAATCCTGAATACTTCATCTAAAAGTTTGGCAAATTAAAAAAAAAAAAAAAACTAAATGATACAGTAGAACGTCGATTTAAAGTGATTCAATTTAAGATTATTGATTTAAAGCGATACCCACAATTAAGGACAATGTTTTAATTTAAAGCGAATCTTTCCTATTTTACGCGAATCAATCTGGTGCGCATAATATTTCTCCGGGTGCTACACTGTCCTAAGGGCAAAGCTGTACTGTACAAGTACTCAAAATAATGTACTAAATGTTTACCAAAATTTTTGTCTAGTGCAATCTATAGCATGATTATACTGTATTCAAATTAATCACAATCTTATAAGAATTCCGGCAATGTAAATTATATTCTCCCACTTCTGTGACATTTTATAAACAAAAAACAAAAATTCAATCTAAAGGACATAAATAAACAAATAAAATACTTCACTAGACCTTCAGCGCCAACTGTCAAACATGTCACTGTCACGTCACCTCCCCTTCCTCCCCTCTCCCAGCCAGGGTTTGGTGGTTATACAGTACGCTTTAAGTTTTTATCTTATATAATATCACAGACTAAAGTTAGGAGAATATAATTTGCATTGCTAATATCCTTGCAAGACAACGAATAATTTGAATATAAACATCATATATTTTGCACAAGAGATAAAAAATTTAGCCCTTTGTAATAAAATTAATTAAAATAAAATTTCTATGTCTTATGCAAACTATAGCATGTATATATTCAAACTAATCAATATCTTATAAGAATTCCAGCAATGTTAATTATATTCTCCCAAGTCAGTTCAATGACATTTTATAAGAGAAAATTTTAAAGTCACTCTTAAGGACAGATAAATATCTGTAAATAAGCAATAGACCTTGGCATCAACTGTCAAACATATCACCTCACCTCCCTCCCTCCCCCATCTTCCCAGCCAGTAAACAGACCATTTTGCATCCCTTAATTTTAACTATGTTGATTTATGAGTGTTTCTTTTAACATAATACTACAAAAAACAATGTTTTGTTTATTCTAGGAGATGGGCTGAGGTGCATCTGGATAGACTGTCAGTCAATTTAGTATTTTGTGTTTCTTCCAAGTACCAAACTAAATTATTACATTGAAACAACACTTCGATTTAGTGCGAATTCGGTTTAAAGAGGCCTCTCTTGGAATGTATCTCGTGTTATATCTCCGTTCTACTGTATGGGCGTGAATAGAGCTTTGTTACAATTTGTAGGAGCTGTAGTGATTTACACAACCACCATTGTACAATATTGTTCATACTGTAAACATAATAATGTAGAGTTACTATTGTATACAAAAATTTTTACCAAGTCCCAGGTTGCTGATCTGACTTTCTGCCTCATTTACACACAATGAACGAGTTGATGGTTCTGGATAAACACAAGCATTACACTCTGCTACGGTCGTAGAGTGATACGGTATATATAATTTGTAATAAAAGTTTAAAGTCCTGCTATAATAGTCGAGATAAGTTTATTTCTCTAGAAAAAGGGCAGCCATTTGCAATGACGTCACTAGTTTCAAACTCATCACTACAGTCGGAGGTAGTAGGAAAGGTGGCCTCTTCAGACCCCAAATGCCACGTTCAGATAAGTTTTAAGGGTGTTTTTCTTATGGTCTAAGTCATGGACATTTCATAAGTGAAGAAATGTGCCGTGAAGAGCAGCTTCAAACATAGGTTGGATGGATATATGAGAGATAGGGATCCCGTGTAAACGGGACTGCCCAGCATGGGCCAATAGGACCGCTGCAGTTTCCTCCATTCTTATGTTCTTTTGGACATAAAAAAACTCCCATGATCACATCAGCTCAGGTGTCATGTATTCTTACCTGGTAGACTTTCTTTTTTTTTTCTCCAGTGCATTTACAGAGTATATCAGTACTAGATGGAGATACAAGTCAATTTAGAAGTACAGGTAATGCCATTGTCTGGACTTTGTTTTGAGAATGCATGGTGGTAGTTAACATGACAACATAGTGTTGTTAATATTTTGATGATTCGCTAATGAACCACTGGGATATATCATCATTTATATTTATTAATGGGAAAATTTTTACTATAACTATTATAAGTACTTTGATGTTTAGATTCGAGATAGGCTATTTGGGTAAATTTTAAGTTTTGGTCATCTCTGTACAGTATATATATATATATATATATATATATATATATATATATATATATATATATATATATATATATATATATATATATATATATATATACACACATATATATACACATATATATATATATATATATATATATATATATATACATATATACATACATACATATATCACATACACATTAATTCCCTCGTTTAATGTAAAACACTCAAGCAATATACTTGATTAACGAATTGCTCATATGATCTTCAATTCGGTTAACGAAAAAAATTTGTTAACGGTTTAATAACTGACCAACATGTTTTTTGTTGCACTGACCGGGCACCAGTTTAGTATCAGTTCGCCAATACATTAATGGTTTTAGGGTTTAAATTTCATTATTTTTAGTAAATATCAAGAAGGTTATATTTATTTCGATACTTTTAAAAAGTTTAATATTCACTTTTTTACGTTTTAACACTATTGAACATAATTGAAGGTAAAGTGACTAGTTTAATGCGCAGCATCCAGCCTCTTAACACAGCAAACAGGAGTTAGCCTCTCTCTGTTTTCACTGGAGGTAACATCTTGCTTGAGACTCTCTTCAACTAAACGCTTTTTTTTCTGTGTTTCCAAGCAAATTATTGGTCATTTTGAAATATATTTTACATATTGACAATATATAATGCAGTGCAGTGTTGATTTAAAGAAAATAATCTTGAATTACACCAGAGAGCTAAAATTTTATGGGTGAAATGGCTCCATGGGGTGACTTCTCTTCCACCCCCTCCACCCCCATTCTAAATCCCATCATCATCATCATCATACAGGAGCCTTCTACATACACACCTCAAAGTAAGTGAACTTTTCTACCATTTTTGTTGAATTTAGGAAATTTTCGGTGAGCTAGAACCAATTACCCAAAAACCCATTGAAACAATGGTTTCGGTTAACGAACGAACTTCTCGAACCGATTGAGTTCGTTAACGGAGGGGTCACTGTATGTATGTATGTATGTATGTATGTATATATATATATATATATATATATATATATATATATATATATATATATATATATATATATATATATATATATATATATATATATATATATATATATATATATATATACATATATATATATTGTTAGGCCGTCTCTTAATTTACTTAAATATCCAGGTTCTAGGCGTAACCAAACAAAAAAAGTGAAGTAAATTAAAAGGGAATAAAAATAAATAAAGTAAACCTTTAAGAATTTAATTAATTAAATATTAACAATAAAGCCTCATAGGCTGTCACAACAAATTGATTCACCATCGAAACTTTAAGACACAAATGATACTAAACATCGAAACATCAAAAGAATAAAAATAAAGCATTGGATTACGTTAACACTGCATAAACATATAAAAACTAACACAGAAATTAACTAACGTGAAACAACACTAAATTATTTAAATGTAACGAAGCAAATACTGATGGACATAAATAGGTACTCACATAGATATACCACATTGGTGGCGACAGGAACAACACAAATAAATTAAGTATAAGTAACAGGTGACGAGTGTCACTCAAAGGATGTGGACTGTATGACAAGAGGACTGAACTAACTCGGTCAGTTGGTGGGTCCTATATATAAGGTCGGTTCCCACCACGCGACCCGCCAGTGGGTCGTTTAACGATGCAGATGGTCGTTAGAGAACAAAGAATGCTGCTTACAATACAAAATGGGTTTGAACAAATAATAACAGTTAAAACCTTAACAGCACAGGGTGACTAGGTTATATAATAGTAAATACAACACGTCATTACAGGAATAATATGGAACATGGAAGCATGTTATATAAAAAAAAAAAATAGAAAAATAAGACACAGTCGTAACACTTCCCCCCATAAAATAAAATTTTGCTTGCACAAATTTTGATATGACATAAGTGTTTATTCTGTGGGTCTAGATAACAGATCACTAGCATCACAGGCTAGCTTGAAAGGCTTAGAAAAATTAGGGGCTCTCAAAATAGGATATGAGCATAATACATATTTCAAGTTTTGAAAAGAATCCTGACACCTTGAAGTCCAACAAAAAATATTACCCTTCTTCAACAAATCAGTAAGGGGTAGTGCCAACTCGGCAAAATTACAAAAATCTGCAGACTTGTCGTTTGTTACATGGAACAGGTATCTGAGAAATAGTGTCACACCTTGCTGTGGGAGGATCAAGTTTCCAACCCAATTACATGTCCCAGATACAAAAGTTTAGCACAAACAAATTCTGACTTAGCAAAGTTTATAACAAGTCCTACATTTTCTAACTCAGTGAAGAGAGCGTCTAGCTGACATAAATGATCTGACCAAGTGTCAGAAAAAATTACATCTAAATATACTACACAACCAAGCCAATTGGCCATGACATCAGCCTTTGTAAGGTAGCAGGGGCATTGCAAAGCCCAAAACGCATAACATTAAATTTATAGGTTTTACCTTATGTCACAAAACTGGAAATGTCTTTAACACGATGGGTCAATGGTACTTGCCAAAACCCTCGAAGGCACTCAATCTTAGAGAGGAACTTGGCGTTCCCGATTGCTTCGATGCAGTCGTCGACTCTTGGCAGAGGGAAGCTGTCCTTGCTGGTGACGGCGTTGACCGTGCAGAAGTCGATGCAGAATCGAAGAGTGCCGTCCTTCTTCGGTACTAGAGTGACTGGTGAGCACCACTCGCTGGTAGGGAACCTGCTCGTTAGGCTTAGCAGAACTAACAACATCATGCACCACGGCAGTGGTACAGCCAGGCCTGTTTTGGAAGACAAGAGGATGTTGTTGGATGGCGGTCAGCACGTCAGCTCTCTGGTGTCCCGGTAGACGCTGTAGCTTCTCCTGCTACTCCACGGAGTTGGACTGCCAAACCCTGACTGATGACAGGGTGAGTGGACTTGCCCTTTCTTTTTCCTCTTCTTTCTCACCGTCTACGAAGAAAGTGTCAACGGCACGCACGGGAACTGGATCATCAGCAACAAACGGGGGTGCTGGCGTGTGTGGTACAGCTTGATGGTGTTGACGTGACATAAGCGCTGTAGTCGGCGCCTATCAGGGGTAGAGATAATATAATTCATGGGGCTTACCTTCTTCACCACTCTATATGGCCCACTGAACTTCGCATGGAGCGGCTGCCCATGTCTCGTCAAGAGAATGAGTATGGAACTGTGTCTGGCATGCTTGTCGTACCATGTCTTGATCTTCGACTGCGACTGCTGTAAGTGGTCTGGGGCAAGGCTCCAACAACTTAGAAGCTTCTCTTTAACATCTACTAAAATTATTACATTAATGCTCTCTTCACTACTACCTAACAATGAACTAGTCCCAACTGTTAGGGCTTCCTTGAAAACTTTTCCTCCAAATTATGAAGCACCGTCCGTTTCACCACAGTACGGCCACCCAAATTGACTAAAACAGGTCAAGCAAACATTTAACAAGGGCCTTAGCAGTAACTTTCCTAAGAGGTACAGCATGCATGTACCTAGTGGAGGTATCAATGACTAAATAAATATTCAAACCCACTAGAAGTTTTAGGCAGAGGGCCTACAATATCACACTGTACTGTTGTAAAGGGCTCAGGTACGTGAGGTACTCTTACAAGTGGAAAAGGTGGAATAGCCCGATTGGCTTTGCCTACCTTTTGACAAAAATGACAGTACTTAAATATTTAGTGACATCTCTCCCCATACCTGGCCAATAGAACTTTCTGGCCAGCCTGTTGAACGTTTTTCGGACACCTTGATATCCAGAAAAGCGACCGTCATGGGCCAGAGCTAGAACATGTTGTCTGTAAGTGTGTGGGAGGACTATTTGAGTGATAGACGCCCAGTCCGCGTTCGACACCACAACCGCATCCAGCCTATACGTGCACGAACTGATCGCTATAAGAACAGCCCAGTCCCAACCATTGTAAAAATTATCAATAACTTGTAATAAACCAGTGTATTCACTCCCAGTAAACACTGCTCCTTGCACTGTCACTATGTTGAAATGAACTGTAGTTTGAGCTTTTCCCATCTAGTTATTATATGTCTTATTTGTGTCACTTATGTTACTTGTAAATTATTTGTAATTCGAAACCCATTCCCCAAATATGTAACTGTATATTTTCAACCTTCTGGCTGCCAAGCTCTTTCAATAAACCGTTAATAATTATTACAGGTATATATATATATATATATATATATATATATATATATATATATATATATATATATATATATATATAATATATATATATATATATATATATATATATATATATAAAATATATATATATATATATATACATATAAAGAGGGTCCCGCCAAAGTGAGGCGTGAGTGGATAACATAACATATGGGATTAATTGAAATGGGTCGGGCGATCCCAAGCTCCACTTTTGACGACACTACAACTATGTTGTAGTAAATTATCTTAACTTTTATGATGGTATGAAAAAACAAAGTAATATAAAGAAGAGGTTAGGTTAGGAAAGATAAAAGGTTAACATAGGAAAATAGAGGTTAGGTTAGAAAACTAAAAAATTAGGTGCTAACACTTACGGTAGTGAAAGAGATGGGTCGGCATGTACAGGGGATGGAGGCTGGTTCGGGCAGGGCCCTCAGGTGAAATCCACCATTACTAGGTGAATCACCATCACTGTCTTACAGTTGTCCAGGGCTTCCCTGACAAATACCTCAAAAGTCATCTTCACTGCCACTATCACTGGCTTAGGCTGGCTGTGGTGGAGTTCTTGAGCGAAAAATCTGTTGCTCTTGCTGACGGCTGGCATTGATGTTGTCGTGATACACCTTGATGTGCAATCCCATAGCCTGCACCAGCCGGGTATGGAAGACTTCATAAGCGGTCATCGTCATTGTTATGCATGGGAAAGGAAGGACTTCATCTTCTCTGCACACTCCACTGGCACCCATAATATCACTATGACTTAAATTGTGTTCTTCCGGAGAATGACGCACCTTCTTCTCCCTCTTCACTGACGTGTTCTTCTTCCAACATCTCGTCAGCAGTCACTTCAGGATCTCTGATCACCTCCCAGGATGTCGTCGTTGGTGGTCTCGGAAGCCTGGAACTGCCAAACAGTCTGCGCAGCTTCTCACAGCAGGTCCACTGCTTACTGCAACATTCTGAACCTCACCAGTCTGAATTGACTCCTCCTCTCACCTGGTATTCCATCGCACATGTCTTGCATGCGTGAGCAGGTGTAGCAATAGACAGCTGATCCCGCTGACTCCACCAAGAGTCCACAGCTTTCTTGATGTTAAGTACTCTCAGATTGTTTGAAGAGTGTTTTGCTATTTCAACTGTTGATCCTCATCTTCTTCGCTCTTGCTATCAGTGGTGAGTGTCACTCAGGTTACCAACTCTTCCTAGTGTTGGTGTAGTCGTTCAGGAGTTTGAATTTTTTGGTGAGAATGCGGCTTTCATTGCAAATCAACTCCTGGTCCATAGGCTGGATTAGCCGACGTAGTGTTGGGAGGAAGGAAGACCAGTTTTACGTTGGGAGTGACGATCTAACCCAGTAGGGGCGAGTGTCTAGTGCGTTGTCAGCAACAACAAAATATTGAATGGCACATTCTGTCGCTCTAGAATTTTTTACATCAGGAACAAAACAGTCAATATCAAACCAGGAGAGGACAGTGTAAGAAACAGCCACCTTACGTGCAGTCAGCCAGTGGACATTGGCTGGTCATGTCCATGGTTTTTATGAAAGTGCGGCTGCTGCTGTGTGGATCTGGATAGCAGGCTTACAGGTGCCGAGGCATTGGTGGTAACAGGACGGTGATGCGTTCTCTGCATTCCGGCCCCAGATCCTGCTGGCATTCTTCACAACATGAAGGACTTGGAGGTAAGCTTTCCAGAAAGACGGGTCGTCCATATTAAACACCTGGTCGTCACTGTACTGTCCTTCCTCCATAATCTCACGGCGTAAAAGTGAGAGGAAATTCCGAGCACTTATGCAGTCAACTCCTTCTTCACCACCAATGTTTATATTGGTGATCTTGTTCAGATCTTAAACCTCTGTAAGCTTCACCAGAGGAAGCATTAAAGTTTTGGGCTCTGGAAGTTCCCATCTTTCGTGCCACTGCCATGTACAGTTCACGTCGTGATCCTTAACAGGCGCGTGTAAACCGCCCATGTTCGTCGCCTGGCCTTTTAGTGATACCTCTAAGAAATATTTTTCTGTCTTGAAAGCACCTGGTTGTGAAAATACTTGATCATAGAAGCACCTGTAGACTTTGTGATCTTCATGTGCTCCTTTATATTAGCTGAATCCTTCTTTATAGTCCGGATCGTGGATTCGTTCACCATGCTGGTAGCATAAATCAACCTGCCTTGTTCCTTTCTCCAACTCTTGGATGATGGTATACTTCACCTCGTAAGCAAAGACGTCGTCTTCTTCTTCTTTGGTTTTAGTGCCGCTGGGTCCCAGAGTAAGGAAGGTTTCTCTCTCTCTGGGGTGGTGGTCGGTGGAGGAAGCCATTTTGCGGAACAATGGATGCTGCGTTTACGGGTGGCCTTGAAGATGAAACTGCATGACTAGGTCAAGCGTCGTCTTTCCTCCTCCTCCCTCCCCGGGTAGACCGTCATAATACTAAGCCAATTACAGCTAGCAGCAGAGGGGGTAGGGATGCATGGCCAATCACAGGTCTGATACGTCATATGACATCACAGTGACCGCTTAACAAAAGCACACACTCGCAACACCCGCACACGCTTGCCCGCCGGAGGAGGAGGAGAGCAGGCAGGCAGGCAGGCGGGTAGCGCGAATCTAAAAATAGCGTACGCGCGGACACTCTCCAGCGTGTGGGGTTCCGCGTACCGCGCAAATGTGAGTACCGTGAGGTTCTGCTTTTAAAGGCACCGGCGTAAGCATGGAAAGCGAGTCACGGGGACCACGTAAAGTGAGGTTAACTGTACAGTCAGCACTTTCCATTTATTCAGCGTTCCCGTTCTGGTGCCTACTTAAACAGAATCTCATTCGCTTGATTGGAATTGGCCCTTACCGCAGTGAAGTACAATTTCGTTATTGGCTCATAAAATTCGCCTGGAATTATCCTGCTGAATATAAAGAATTTACGGCTAACAAATTCTTACAATTTGATGATCATTTTGAATATAAACATCATAGATTTGCATTAGACATACAAATTTTAGATATAATGTTTACTCTGAGTAAATATGTTATCTTTTATTTTAAAAATATTGAACATTTATATTCAAAATATTCTTACAAGGAATCAGCAATGTCAATAATATTAATCTAACTTCAGTCTGATTTATTTATTTATTACTAAGTACAACAGTCTCGTATTGCCACATTCATCTGGTAGGAGGTTGGTGAGGGGTGGGAGGAGGGAGGGACCAGCGACCGACCACCTGCTTCTTTCCTATTGAAGAATATTTTTTTATTAACTGAAGATGTTGTTTTAGCTCATAAGAATTCATACAAATTACCCGGCAGAATATAATTTACATTAACTGGAATTCTTACAATTTGATAAGTCATTTGAATATAAACATCATATATTTTGCAGTGAACACTAAATTTTAGATATAATGTTTACTCTGAATTAAATATGTTATCTTTTGTGCAAAATATATGAAAAGCATTTATATTCAAATATTCCTGGTTTACAAGGAATCCCTTGTGTCAATTATAATATCTAAACTTTAATCTGAGTGTTATTTAATACTAAATGTTAAAATCTAGTTTTCTTAACCTTTCTCTTGAAGGGAGGTTGGTGAAGTGGGGGGAGGTTAGGACGGACAGACCATCTGGCCTGGTTGGAAGAGGCAAGGTGGGGTACTTTGATTGACAGAATAGTGTAGTAGAAGGCTATTTTTTTTATTAACTGAGATATTTGTTTTGGCTCATAAAATTCATACCGATTACCCACAGCCAGAATACAATTTACATTGCTGGAATTCTTACAATTTGATGATCATTTTTGAATATAAACATCATAGATTTTGCATTAGACATACAAATTTTAGATCTAATGTTTTACTCTGGAGTAAATATGTTATCTTTTTGATACCCAAAATATATGACATTTATAATAAAAATATTCCTGGTCTTACGGTCCAGCAATGTCATTCTCATTATCTAACTTTAGTTTGAGATATTATTTATTACTATACCTGGTTTTCCCCAAAATTTCTCAGGAGGGAAGGCCAGCGGTGTAGTGTGAGAAGGGGAGGTTGAGTCAGTATTTGAATGGACATTATCTTAACAACTGTATTTCTCTATTTCTCTTAGTATTAATTGTGCATGTACCATCGTAAAATTAGATGTTATTTTACTAGAACATAGGAATTGTGTTGGAAAAAAGTGGGTTTGGGGGTCAGCTGGTCTCTATTTCATTTAATCCCTTATGTTATGGTATTCACTTTCTGCGTTTCTTACTTTCCGCGGTACCCTGTAATTTACATTAACGTAAAGTGCTCTTAAAGTGCTCACATTACATGATACGTATTGAACCCCCCGTACAGCGGAAGTGTCGGCGCGAAACGCTATTTTTTAGATTCGCCCCACCCGCCCGCCTGCCTGCTGCTACCCTGTGCTCCTCGCCTCTCCTCCTCCTCCCTCACGCTTAGGCAACATGTGATAAGGTTCTTGCCAGTGTGTGTCTTTGTTGCGTTATCACTGATGTCATATAGCGTGTCGGACTGTGATTGGCCATGGATCTACCCCCCTCTACTGCTAGCTGTAATTGGCTTAAAGTATTAAGGCGTGTCCACCAGAGAGGGAGAGGAAGGAGAAAAGAACAACGCTTGACAGCAGCAGTTTCATCCTCAGGCCACACCATTATGGCGATGCATTCATTGTTCCGTAAAATGGCTTCGCCGGATCACCACCAGAAAGAAACCTTTCGCTTACCTGGTTAGCGGCACTAAGCCAAAAGAAGACACGACATTCATGCTTCACGAGGTGGAAGTATACCATCATCAAGAGTTGGAGAGAAAAGGAACAAGGCAGATTGATTTGGCGCACCAGCATAGTGTGTGAATGAATCTATGATTCGAACAATAAGAAAGGATGCAGCCAAGATAAAGGAGCACATGAAGATCACAAAGTCTACAGGTGCTTCTATGATCAAATATTTTTCACAACCAGGTGCTTCTCAAGACAGAAAAATTACTTGTGAAGGGTACTTAGTGCGTCAAGTGCCAGCAGACATGGCGTCGACAGCGCTCTGTTAAGGACTACGCCGTGAACTGTACATAGCAGTGGCACGAAGATTGGGAATTATAGAGCCCAAACCCTTTAATGCTTCCTCTGGGTGGTTACAGAGGTTTAGGATCCGTTACAAGATCACCAATATAAACATTGGTGGTGAAAAAGCGAGTGCTGACCGTGCTGCATTAGAATTTCCTCCGTTTTTACGTGAAGTTATGGAGACAGTACAGTGACGACCAGGTGTTTAACATGGACGAATCTGATGTTTCTGGAAAAAGCTACCTTCAAGTCCTTCGTTGTAGAATCAGCAGGATTCAGGGGCCGGAGAAAAACAGAAAGACGCATCACCGTCCTGTTTCCACCAATGCCTCGGGTACCTGTAAGCTCAAGTTATCGATCACACAGCATGCAAGCCATAGCCTACAAAACCATGGACATGACCAAGCTAAATGTCACACTGGCTGACGCACATGGGCGTGGATGTTCTCACTATCCCTCTCCTGGTTTGATGACTGTTTAGTTCCCGATGTAAATTATGTGAGCGACAGAATGTGCCATTCAATATTTGTTGCTGCTGGACAACGCACCGGACACTCCTTCTGTTGAATCGTCACCCCAACATCATTGGTCTTCCTTCCTCCCAACACTACGTCTATATTACATACATGGACCAGAGTTATTGTCTGTAATGTATAAGCTGCATTCTCAACAAAAATTCAAACTCTGGTTTTGACCACCAACACCAGGAAGAGTTGCGTAACCTGAGTGACACCACAAATAGCAAAAAGGCGAAGAAGATGAGGATCAACAGTTGGCACAGCAAAATACTGTTCAAAACAATTCTGGAAATTATTTAACATCAAGCTGTGGACTTCTTGGTAGATCATGGGATCAATCTGTGCTACAATTCGTCACACATGGAACATGTGTTGCATGGAATACCAGGTGAGAGTCAATCTGTGACTGGTGAGGTTCAGAATATTTGCAGTAGCAGTGGACCTTGCCAGAGAAGCCTGCGCGGGCTATTTACAGTTCAGGCTTCTCCGAGACACCAACGACGACATCCTGGAGGTGATCAGGGCTCCTGGGAAGTGACGCTGCCGACGAGATGTTGGAAGAAGAACACGTCAGTGAAGAGGAGGAAAGAAGGTGCGTCATTCTCCGAGAACTGGTTTAACTCATGTAGTGATAACAAGGTGCCATGGAGTGTGCAGAAAATGAAGTCCTTCCTTTCGCGACAATGACGATGACCCGCTATGAAAGTCTTCCATACCCGGCTGGTGAGCTATGGAGCCATTGCATCACGGTGTATCCAAGACAACAAAACACCAGCCGTCAAAAAGCATAACCAGGTTCTTCGCCCGCAACCCACCACAGCCAGCCCAAGCCAGTGATAGTGACGGTGAGATGACTGAGGATTTGTCACAGGGAAGCCCTGACTACTGTAAGTGACAGTGATGGTGATTCACCTGAGGCCAGTAATCTGCCTCTGCCTCAGAACCAACTCCATCGTATACCGACCCATCTCTTCTACTACATAAGTGTTCCACCCTAACTTTTAGTTTTTCTAACTAACCTTTATTTTCCTATATTGCCCAACCTTTATTTTTCCTAACCCTAAGTCAGAGAGGAAGTGATCGATGACAGCCAGGAAATGAGCAAAGCATTAAACAGCTACCACTAGCGTAGCTGAGGCAGGGGCAATCACGCCCCGGGCGGCACTTTTGAGGCAGCACTTTTGGGTCTGCTCATCACCCATATCTGCAGCTACAGGAGACTTTAATCCATCCCTTTGTATCGGCGGCAAGTTAATCCTCTTTACTGCTTTTGTTGCAAACTGTTTTCAGACAGAAGTAACTCAAAATTTAATTCTGAGGATGGATTCAACATATGGTGGAAACTGAATCCTAGAATATCCGAGCACGAATCCAGTGCAGCTCACGTTCGGAATTTCACACAATGGAAGGAGTTGGAAATTAGGATTGCTCGTGGAGCAACAATTGATAAAAAAGAACAAGAAGTTGTTGAAAGCCAAGTGAAAAAGTGGAAGGAAATCCTTTCAAGATTGCTTGATATTATTAGATTCCTAGCTAAACAGAATTTGGCTTTACGAGGCCACCGAGAAGGAATGAATTATGAGAGAAAAGACTGAAGCAACGGAAAATAGAGGAAATTTTTTAGAGCTAGTTGATTTGTTGGCGAAATATGATCCAGTGCTACGTGAACATCATCTAAGAATCCAGCTGGGAAACAAGTTTGCTACTTCCTATCTGTCTCCTACTATTCAGAATGAGTTTATAGAAATTTTGGGAGAAAACGTAAGAAGCAAAGTCATCAAGCAAGTAAAAGAAGCAAAGTACTTTTCCATGATATTCGACAGCACTCTTGATATTTCACATAAGGATCAAGCAAGCCAAGTTTTACGCTATGTTATGATCGATGGAGATAAAGTGAAGGTTGTGGAATAGTCATGGAGCGTCAGCGTCGACCCAAAAAGAAGAAACAAATGTTTGGTGAAGGATCACGAGATGCTGAATTGCCATACGACATTGAATTGAGGAGAGAAATGTTTTCTTCGCTGGACAGAGTGATCCAAGAAATAACTTGAGATTTCAACAGCTTCATGAACTTGCTGAGAAATATGCCTTCCTTACCCCATTGAATCTTTTGGATGATAAATATGAGTGTCAAATAGATCACGATCACGACGACATTGATGAAGAGGAGTTCCTCGTTGAGAGAAAAAGACTTCAGCATTTTGTTGCTGTTGCTGCTATAACTATTAAAGACAGAATACAGACGTGGAAAGAAGGCCCCCTTGAACTTTTGCAGTTTATTCAAAAGTATAACCTTGGGAACTCGGTTCCAAATATAGTAATAATGCTGAGGATTTTCCTCACAATTGCTGTTAGTGTTGCTACCTGTGGGAGGAGTTTTTCGAAACTAAAACTGATCAAGAATTACTTAAGATCTACTATGAGCACCTTGCGGTTGAGAAATCTTGCCATACTGTCTATAGAGCGACAATTGACAGATGAAATAGTTTTTGACAATGTCATTGAAGAATTTGCCAACAAAAAAACAAGGAAAGTTACTTTGTAGAAAGTTGTAGTTTTCATTTCAGAAATAAAGATGGTCCTAATTTTTTACACTTTTTTACTTTTTTCCCTATCCTATATGTCGTTTTTGCTTTTTGTTTAACTGTTACTTATAAAGTTTAAGTATGTTTGGTGTGTATTTAAAGCATACTATATTTGAGTATGTGAAAGTACAGTAATATTATAATGGTACACAAACTATTTAATATATATATATATATATATATATATATATATATATATATATATATATATATATATATATATATATAAAAGTGAGTCACTGTGCAATACAGGGGTATGTATTTTTGGGGGGGGGAGAGGGGGCAGCAAACTCAAGGGCCCCTGGGCATACACTCTAGCTACGCCACTGGTCAGCTACTTCTTATCCAGTTTTCACAGAAGAAATTCACGAGGAAATTCAGAAATTGAAACTGATATTTAGAGAGGAATGAAGAGAACCAGGGACAGGCTGCAAGAGAATCTGAGTCTTATGTGCACTTTCCTCCAAGGCTGAAATGTGCATACACATCTGCATAGTGTTCAGGATCTCCCTATAGGTCGCGTTCAATGTGAGCGACAGTGTGAGTCGTCTACGTACTGAAGTTCAGTGATGGAAGCAGCCCGACACCTTTGTTACTGCCCGGAATCGTTTTATGTTGAAAAAGTCCTTCATCCAGTTCTGGATGTCACTCACACCAGCTAAATTAGTGGGTGCCAGTACACACCTTTGTTTTTACCCCCGTTTGGAGGGAGAATAACTCCAGAATAGTGCCAAAGGGTTGATTTTTGCCGTTCGTGCGCTCTCAGTGGGTGCCTCACAATTGCAATGAATTTTGGTGGGCAGCTAACGACTGAGATCACCAGGAGCTTCCTATTGATCCAGGACTTAGTAAGGTCAATGAAAGGCCATGTACAAGTCATGGCGTTTTTCTCCTGCACTTTTTCCTGTAACTGGCGGCAGTAAAGATCATGTCGAGTGGTGCCACGTGATGGTCTAAAGCCACATTGACACGCACGCACGCGCCTCACACACACACACACACACACACACAATTTTCAATGCAAACAACTCTAATAATAAACCGTTTTATTATTGTTATTATTATTATTATTTTACACACTACATCTGGCACCCACTTCTGCTGCGGCAGCTGCCCAGATCAATGTTGGCCATCCCCACAAATCCCTCTTTTGACCATCCTCACCACCGCGATATCAACATAATCCCGTCAAAGTTACAATTTCGTTTCGGAAGAAATAAGAGATCAGTGTTGACCAGTGATGGGAACAATGTTAAGCCAGTGAATTCAGCTACGAGACAGCAGAGCCGTGACCCACCAGTGAGGACCACACCCACAGAGACCGACCACCATCTTCTGACTAGGCGGTGTTAATCAGTCCACTCTGGGAACAACCCTGTCTCCGCGACCACCCAGTGTCGCTATGTCAACACCCTACGGACGAGTTACTGCACCGTAGCCTACGTGACCTCACAGTATGGCAAAGACCAGCCCGGGCCATCAACTGTAAGCTATAATAATTTGTAAGTTCAATTCATTTCCTTCTCCTTTCAGTAAATAAGCTTTTTGTTAAACAACCCACCCACC
>NW_024730263.1:0-3075 GCF_018991925.1 Homarus americanus | reverse complement strand
TATTTGTACTTCGTTTTGGTTACGTATTGATGTTATATGTGGGGGCACCTGTGTTGTTATATGTGGGGGCACCTGTGTTGTTATATGTGGGGGCACCTGTGTGTTGTTATATGTGGGGCACCTGTATTTGTTATATGTGGGGGCACCTGTGTTGTTATATGTGGTGGCACCTGTGTTGTTATGTAAGGCACCTGTGGTGTGTAAGGGGGCACCTGTGTTGTTATATGTGGGGCACCTGTGGATTTTTTATATGTGGGGCACCTGTATTGTTATATGTGGGGGCACCTGTGATTTTACATGTGGGGGCACCTGTGTTGTTATATGTGGGGGTACCTGTTTCATATGTAGGGGGCTCCTGTGTTGTTATATGTGGGGGCACCTATGTTGTTATATGTCAGGGCACTGTGTTGTTATATGGGGGCACCTGTGATGTTATATGTGGTGCATTGGTGGTGTTATATGTGGGGGCACCTGTGTTGTTATATGTGGGGGCACCTGTGGTGTTATGTGGGGGCACCTGTGTTGTTATATGTGGGGTTAATCGTGGTTGTTATGTGGGGGCACCTGTGTTGTTATATGTTGGGGCACCTGTGTTGTTGTTAAATATGGGGCACCTGTGTTGTTATATGAGGGTCACCTGTGTTGTTATGTGGGAGCACCTGTGTTGTTATATGTGGGGGCACCTGTGTTGTTATATGTGGGAGCACCTGTGTTGATAAATATGGGGGCACCTGTGGTGTTATATGTGAGGGCACCTGTGTTTTTATATGTGGGGCACCTGTGTTGTTATGTGGGGCACCTGTGTTGTTATATGTGGGGGGCACCTGTGATGTTATATGTGGGGGCACCTGTGTTGTTATATGAGGGCACCTGTGTTGTTATATCATGGGAGCACCTGTGTTTATGTTGGGAGCACCTGTGTTTGTTATATGTGGGGGCACCTGTGTTGTTATATGTGGGGCACCTGTGTTGTTAATATGGGGGCACCTGTGGTGTTGCATGTGGGGGCACCTGTGTGTATATGTGGGGGCACCTGTGGTGTTATATGTGGGGGCACCTGTATTGTTATATGTGGGGCACCTGTGATTTTATGTGGGGCACCTGTGTTGTTATGTGAGAGAATCCTGTTTCGTATGTGGGGGGCACCTGTGTTGTTGTTATATGTGGGGGCACCTGTGTTGTTATATCAGGGCACTGTGTTGTTATATGTGGGGGCACCTGTGTTGTTATATGTGGGGGCACCTGTGGTGTTATGTGGGGGCACCTGTTTGTTGTATATGTGGGGCACCTGTGTGGTGTTATATGTGGGGGCACCTGTGTTGTTATATGTAGGGGCAATCGTGTTGTTATATGTGGGGGCACCTGTGTTGTTATATGTTGGGTCACTTGTTGTTATATATGGGGCACCTGTGCTATATGAGGTCACCTGTGTTGTTATATGTGGGGGCACCTGTGTTGTTATATGTGGGGGCACCTGTGTTGTTATATGTGGGGACACCGTTGTTATATGTGGGGCACCTGTGCTGTTATATGGGGGCACCTGTGTTGTTATATGTGGGAGCACCTGTGTTGTTATATGTGGGGGCACCTGTGTTGTATATGTGGCACTGTGTTGATAAATATGGGGGCACCTGTGGTGTTACATGTGGGGGCACCTGTGTTGTTATATTTGGGGGCACCTGTGGTTGTTTTTACATGTGGGGGCACCTGTGTTGTTATATGGGGGCACCTGTGATTTTTTACGTGTGGGGGCACCTGTGTTGTTATATGTGGGGGCACCTGTTTCATATGTGGGGGCACCTGTGTTTGTTATATGTGGGGGCACTATGTTTATTATATGTGGGCACTGTGTTGTTATATGGGGGGCACCTGTGTGTGTTATATGTGGTGCAATCTGTGTGTGTTATATGTGGGGGCACCTGTGTTGTTATATGTGGGGGCACCTGTGGTGTTATATGTGGGGTCACCTGTGTTGTTATATGTAGGGTTACATGTGTTGTTATATGTGGGGGCACCTGTGGTGTTATATATGTGGGGGCACCTGTGTTGTTATATATGGGGCACCTGTGTTGCTATATGAGGGGCACCTGTGTTGTTATATATTGGGCATCTGTTTTGTTATATTGGTACCTGTGTTGTTATATGTGGGGGCACCTGTGTTGTTGTAATATGGGGGCAACTGTGGTGTTATATGTGGGCACCTGTGTTGTTATATGTGGAGTGCACCTGTGTTTTGTTATATGTGGGGGCACCTGTGTTGATAAATATGGGGGGCACCTGTGGTGTGCCTGTGGGGGCACCTGTGTTGTTATATGTAGGGGCACGTGTGATTTTACATGTGGGGGCACCTGTATAGTTATATGTGGGGGCACCTGTGATTTTACATGTGGTTGCACCTGTGTTGTTATATGTGGGGGTACCTGTTTCATATGTGGGGGCTCCTGTGTTGTTATATGTGTGGGCACCTATGGTGTTATATGTCGGGGCACTGTGTTGTTATATGTGGGGGCGCCTGTGATGTTATATGTGGTGGCACCGGTGGTGTTATATTTGGGTCACCTGTGTTGCTATATCTGGGGGGCACCTGTGGTGTTATATGTGCAGGCACCTGTGTTGTTATATGTAGGGTTAATTGTGTTGTTATATGTGGGGGCACCTGTGGTGTTATATGTTGGGTCACCTGTGTTGTTAAACATGGGGGCACCTGTGTTCCTATATCCGGGGTCACCTGTGTTGTTATATGTGTGGGCATCTGTTTTGTTATATATGGGGCACCTGTGGTGTTATATGTGGGGGCACCTGTGTTGTTAAATATGGGGGCAAGTGTTGGTGTTATATGTGGGAGCACCTGTATTGTTACATGTGGGGCACCTGTGTTGTTACATGAGGGGTCACCTGTGTTGTTATATGTGGGTTCACCTGGATTGTTATATGAGGGTCACCTGTGTTGTTATATGTGGGTTCACCTGTATTGTTATATGTGGGGGCACCTGTGGTGTTATATGTGGGGCACCTGTGTTATAGATTGGGGGCATCTGTTTTTATTTATATGTGGGTTCACCTGTATTGTTATAT
>NW_024730262.1:0-25287 GCF_018991925.1 Homarus americanus | reverse complement strand
CATCATGCCCAAGGACATCCAGCTGGCCCGGCGCATCCGCGGAGAGCGTGCTTAAGTCCTCTTCCTTGGGGAAAAACAAAAAGCACAACAAAACCTAACAGACATCTATAACTCGGCCCTTCTCAGGGCCAAAGAACTGTTCTGAAGATAATTTTCATGACAATCGAAATGGTTGGTGGTAGGAGAGCGTTAATTTCGGTTACCCAAATCGCCTAACGGTAAGTTGGTAACATTCGTGCAGGCACGAATGTATAGTAGGTCATCAATTCGGGAGGTGGGTGGGTGCAACAAACAAGAGCTAGTAACAAATAAATGTATAAAGAATAAGTAAGTAAATAAATAAATAAAATAAAAGAAAATACAATAAAATAAAAGAAAATACAATAAAATACAATAAAATAAAATAAATTGTTTACATGAATTAGGCGTGCTGCAAACATGAAATGAAGCCCAAACACACTCCATGTATGTCACTTTGCAGTGGGTGTAAAAGTACTCCACGCAGAATTTATTTATTTATTTATTATGTTTCGATTTAGTCCGGTTTCTACGCCAATAGAGAATGCAGATTATTATAATTTTTTTATTTTTTTATTTCCCTCTCAATATATCACTGTCGGTAACTGTCTCTTTAACATGTAACTGTGGCTCCGATGGAGCCGATTATGTTGTAGTAGTGGGATGGCGTGTTTGTTGTGCACAAGTAACCTCTTACTTGGAAGAGGTGTACTTGGTGACAGCCTTGGTGCCCTCAGACACGGCATGCTTGGCCAGTTCACCGGGCAGCAAGAGTCGGACAGCTGTCTGGATTTCCCGACTTGTAATGGTGGAGCGTTTGTTGTAGTGCGCCAGGCGGGAAGCCTCGGCAGCGATGCGCTCGAAGATGTCGTTCACGAAAGAGTTCATGATGGACATAGCTTTGGAGGAGACTCCTGTGTCGGGGTGCACTTGCTTCAGTATCTTGTAGATGTAGATGCTGTAGCTTTCCTTCCTCCTGCGCTTCTTCTTCTTGTCACCCTTGGCAATGGCCTTCTGGGCCTTTCCAGCCTTCTTGGCAGCCTTTCCGGAAGTTTTGGGAGGCATGGCGGCACAGTTACTCGTGGCGCGGAGCGAGAGAATTGAAAACTGGCCCGACTAACTTTTCCTTATATACCGAGCGGGCCGCTCAGGATCAGACTGGCTGCAGCTACGGCTCTCTTACATTGGTTGGGTCCGCGAGACGGCCACCTGGCCTGATCCTGAGCTTGGTATAAAAGATCAAGGTGGCGGGCGGAAATTTAACTCCTATCACGAAAAGCAGCAGCAGCAACATGTCAGGACGCGGCAAGGGAGGCAAAGTGAAGGGCAAGTCAAAGTCCCGTTCTAGCAGGGCCGGACTCCAGTTCCCCGTGGGTAGGATCCACCGTCTCTTGCGTAAAGGCAACTATGCTGAGCGTGTTGGTGCAGGTGCCCCTGTGTACCTTGCAGCCGTCATGGAGTACCTGGCAGCAGAAGTGCTCGAGCTGGCCGGTAACGCCGCCCGCGACAACAAGAAGACTCGCATTATCCCGCGTCATCTTCAGCTTGCCATTCGCAATGACGAGGAGCTGAACAAGCTCCTGTCTGGAGTCACCATTGCTCAAGGGGGTGTCCTTCCTAACATCCAAGCTGTGCTCCTCCCCAAGAAGACAGAGAAGAAATAAGAACCCAAGGTTCGTTCACACAAGACAACCTAACCAAACAGGCTCCTTTCGGAGCCACAGGATATCACTTAAAGAGAGAAATATACGACATCAACGTTTTGCAGGATAACACTCTATTTTACGTGTAATTAGCATAGTATTGTGGAAATAGAGTGAAAATGTTTTTGAATGGTGTAGATGTGAAGGGGTACTGCGGGGGCCTGGGGTGGGGGACTTAAACGGGACTTAGAAGGGCGCAAGAAGCAGCAGCAGCAGCAAGGGAGGCGACCTTATTTTCACTCTGGTTCATTGACAGTACACATTTACCAGCAGCATACATTGGAGTCATATTGTAATTGTAGACTAATCAGTGTGGGCTAGCTAGCTAGCCAATTTGGGATAAACAGCAAGAATGTAATGTCCTCAATGAAGTAATGACATAGTTCAAGATAAAATAAGTGAGGTGGCCTGAAGTCTTTGACAGTGTCACATTCAATAATATAGTGCTTTAAAGGTGTATCACAAAGTTTACATGCTGAGTGTTCCGGTATGGGTACAGCGTTACTAACTTGCCAGATGTGTCTGTATCCTAACCTAATTCTGGCCACGACTACATCACACAGGCAGGCAGGAGCAAGTTGTTTGGACACTATTCCTAGCCCCCTTGGTCCCTGTTCACCTACCTACTGTAGCAGTAAGTAGGTACCTGTTGTAAATCGAAAGGTTGCCAATTCGTATTCAGGGAAAGTTGTTGGAGCTTCTAAACTTGAACTGACACAATCCGAGGAGTGGTGACCCGAGGATCACAGACACTATCTCTCCCTTCCTAACCTCCTGCTCCTTCCTCTGTCCTCCCAAAATTGAACCATGCTATCGCAAAGGTAATAATACAGGTAGAGACAACAACATATTTTCCTATTGTCTTATTATATATTAATAACAGAAACGCTGCCGCCATCCCTGAGGCTTTACATTGTCTCACTGTTCATTCCCTCCACAATTCTTCCTCGTACTTCTTCTTCTTCTTCTTCTTCTTCTTCTTCTTCTTCTTCCATGAATACTTTATTAACGGTGTATGTAAGTTTCACCATGTTTTGCACGACAGCGGTAGAGCAAAGTATATTTTGTTAGCAATAAACCAAAAGCATATTTTATGGCCTAATCATCACTACATAGAACACCACCCATAAAGCATGATACTAGTAGACCACAAAAACTGCTATAAACACCCAAAGCATATTTTATTGCCTAATCATCACTACATAGAACACCACTCATAAAGCATGATACTATTAGACCACAAACTGCTATAAACCCCCAATAATATACTATACTAGTGACTATAATTGTGTTACCCAATATTATACGAAATAATACTATAAAACATAATAATAAACACACTAATAGTGTATATTAGTTGAATGCACAATCTGATGAGAAGTCAAAAAAAAAAAAACAACATAACAATAACCTAGAAAGAGTGTAGAGTATTTTTGTGCAAACTATTATACTAGTAGATGGTCTAAGATAACTGTATGTGAAGGAAAAGGTGTGCTCTCCACTCAAACTTTCTTTTTATGAAATCTCCTACTCCCCAGCTGAGCGGTACGCCCAATGGGAAACAAAACGTGGCACATAACACGCCGCCCGCCAGCTCTGGCTCGGTGAATAGGAATCAGTAATCGGGCGGAGTATAAACAACACCGCCGCCAATGTGCTCCTCCCATCTCTGAGGAAATCTGGCGGGCAACTTAGTATTATATTAGCATGTAATAATAATAACAATAATAATAATAATAATACTACTACTACTAATAATAATAATAATAATAATAATATTAATAATAATAATATTAATAATAATAACATGCAATTTCATTTTATAACACATACTAACAAAATAGTGTATAGCCTACTATACTTAACTATAATAGGTTAGGTTGCGTAGGAGGATCTAAAAAGTACAGTAGTATACACACACACACACACACACACACACACACACACACACACACACACACACACACACACACACACACACACATACATACATATAGACAACAAACTAAATTAGAAACCACACGTCAGTGAAGTTATCAAATCCTCCAGTTTCCGTCTCCACCTCCTACGCCGACTCAAGTCCCTCGGTGTTCCTGCACACGAGCTCCTCAGTGTTTACACAACATTCATACTTCCCAAGTTCACCTATGCCTCCTCCACCTGGTCTTCCTCCCTAAATGCCACACAACGTAAACACCTAGAAAAAGTGCAAAAGAGGCCATGCAAGATTATTCTCTACCCTTCCTACTCCACATATCAAGAAGCGCTCAACACACTGACCGACCCTTTAGACTCTCACTGACCATCACCACGACCTCATCTGCAAATTTGGTAAGAAGCTTCTACACCGGCTCCTACTACCACCTGAGATCCCTAGTCCGAGAATTGCTCTTCGACACCACAACCGCATCCAGCCCAGCCCATACGTGCACGAACTGATCGCTATAAGAACAGCCCAGTCCCAACCATTGTAAAAATTATCGATAACTTGTAATAAATCAGTGTACTCACTCCCAGTAAACACTACTCCTTGCACTGTCACTATGTTGAAATGAACTGTAGTTTGAGCTTTTCCCCAGCTAGTTATTATATGTTTTATTTGTGTCACTCATGTTACTTGTATATTATTTGTAATTCGTAACCCATTCCCCAAATATGTAACTGTATATTTTCAGCCTTCTGGCTGCCAAGCTCTTTCAATAAACCGTTAATTATTATTATTATTATTATTATTTATATGTTGGCCCATACCAACTCACTCCCCTGAACCCTCCTCCCCACCGGACTATCAACAAGTTCTTGCCATAAGGTACTATCTCATTTGGCAAAGGAATGGAACCAGTGATGAATAGTGGTGAACAGTGCTTAACTCAGTGAAAAACAACTCGGCAGTTGAGTCTTACCCAAGCTAGCTAACCACCTTCACACAGTGAGGTCCCAGGTACCCAGTTATACTTCCCCTGAGACTCCACGATAGAGAGGCCTGGGACCACACCTCACCCACTTGAATGAGTGAGTCATGTCGACCACGTGGTGTCCCCAAGATGCTACGACAACACGTAGTGAATGTTTTGCTACAGCATCATCATGTGAATTTCCTCATAACACCATCTGTGAGGTAACTGCTACATCATCAGGCCCCTCATAACGCCATCTGTGAGGGAGTTACTACACTACGTGTCTGGTGTTTAACATCTCACCTTACATTATCTACGCGTGCAAACATCAATCTGTATGTTCACTGTGTGCTCCTTCACCTTTCTCTAATGAGGGCTTTTGTTAAACCACCAATGTATGATGTACTAAGTCATTTGTGTCCAATGTATACTTTCGAAAAGCCCTTGTTTGGGGAAGGTAGGAGAGAGTAGTCGTCATTATTGTCCAAGCCACATTATTTATGTCTATATATAAGTAATGTAGGCTGGTTTTTAAATACCTCAATCCCCTAACGGTGCCGTTTGTATATTAAGAAATACCGAAGCCATACAGTACAACACCAGCGAATATGAAGTATCACTGTAACCGGCAACTGTTACTCACTCATACCTACATACATATATAGAGTCTTTACAGAATGATAGCAGACACGAGGAAGACGAACAACAAGAGGAGAAGAGTTAGAAGAAAATCAACTTCAAGCTAAGAAGAAGAATACCAAGACATTTCCTCCAAACAAGAAAACAACACACACAATCAAGCCGACCAAACACTGAGAAACCATGGCGGAACCCAACATGCACAGGACGCTTGACCTGACTCTATCCTGCCGCATCCAGGCGAGTTGCTGCTTAAAGTCCCTCACGCAAGCGCTGTTTAGCCACTGCACCTATTCTATCCTCCTAAAATTCACTTCAATCCCCCCTGCCACTAGCATGTTATGTATGTATGTATGTATGTATGTATGAATGAATGATAACTGCAACTTTGCGTATTAAAACTCATTACTCTTACCGAAGTAATATAGTGCGTGGTTATGTTATGTCATGTTAGGATAGATTATAAACTACATTGGGTTACATTTCGTGAGGTTCGGTGACGCTACAGGAAGTTAGGTGAGGTACCTGGAGGTTAGGTGAATGTTGACTGACTGACTGACAATTATTAGGAAGTGGTTCCAACACGTTCACGCACAACCTATACTCATACCACAAGTCCAGAATTAGAGAGGATCATGTTATTGGATATATTTTCAACGATTTACTCAGTGTCTAACCAACTCTTTAGCGATTTAAATGTGGACCTAAAATTAGGTCCGTATATTTGTTTGTCGTGGTGGTGGTGGTGGTGTGCGCCCGTCCATCAGGTTGATTAACCACCAAAACCATAAAGGGTGCGGCCCTGCCGTTTCAGGGCATACACCACATCCATGGCGGTGACGGTCTTCCTTTTTGCGTGCTCGGTGTAGGTGACGGCGTCACGGATGACGTTCTCCAGAAACACCTTGAGGACGCCGCGGGTCTCCTCGTAGATGAGGCCGGATATACGTTTAACACCTCCACGCCGAGCTAGACGACGAATGGCGGGCTTGGTGATACCCTGGATGTTGTCACGAAGCACCTTACGATGACGCTTGGCGCCACCCTTTCCAAGTCCCTTGCCGCCTTTGCCTCGTCCAGTCATGTTGTTGTGGTTGCTACTACAGGTGGTCCTGGTGTGGCTTCGCCTAGAACTAGAACTAGAAAAATGCTAGTGACAGGGGGGAAGGAGGTTCAGAGGAAGAATAAAGATAGGATGGAAGTGAATTTTTGAAGGAGAGAACAGGTGCAGTGGCTAAACACCGCTTGCGTGAGGGGGTAGGCAAAATGCCCGTGAGGGTGCAACAACAACAATCAGGACGAGGCAGAGGGAGGGCGGGAGCAGGTCCGGGCAAGCAAAGGGCCAACGCGGGTGTTCTGATTGTCGTCCTAGCAGGCAGTGTTGGTAAAACGTAGGAAGAACCGCCCCGCCACGGCGGCGGCGCAAGCCGAGAAACGCAGGTGGACGGACGCACAGGCAGCACACGATCAAATCAAACAGAGAAGGTGAAAATATAGAAATTTTTGCTAGTCGTAGGGTTGTTTGGAGAGAGATGAAGGTAAAGTCTTTGAGCTATGTCAAAGAGGAACGGAGCGAGTTGGAGGAAGGGTTTTTTAATCTTTGAGCTTGAAATGTCAAAGTATTCATAGTAAGGAAGGATGAGCGTATCGTAGGAGAGTTTTTAGTAATAGCGGCAGACAGATTTGAGCTTTTTTGTCAAATTATGAACGGAGACGAGAATGAGATATAGGTTGAGTGGTTTCAGTCTAGAGTTAGGTCAATTTTATTAAGAATTGGATGTCACAGACGTTGGGTATGTTTGATTAGGTTCTGAGAGTTGTGGGTCTTTTAGCTATGTCAGAGAGAAATGGAGAGAGTTGGAGGAAGAGTTTAGAATCTTTGAGTTTGAAATGTCAAAGTATTCGTAGTGAGGAAGGATGAGTGTATCGTAGGAGAGTTGTTTAGTAATGGCAGGAGGCAGATTTGAGCTATGTCAAATTGTGAACGGAGATGAGAGTGAGATATAGGTTGTTAGGTTTCAGTCTTGAGTTAGGTCGATTTTGGTAAGGTGGCTTTGTCTGGCGGGGGGGGGATGTTGTGTTTGGAGATTGGTTGAGGGAGGGGGGGAGTTTGTGTTTGGGGATTGATGGGGGTGGCGGTTGTATGTTAATTTAAGGTGAATTAAAATTGCTTAAGGGGGGTTGTTGTGTGAGTGTGTATGTGTTTGCATGTAAATGTAAGGGGAGAGAGGGAGGGTTAGGATAATGTTATAAGGTCAGGTATGGTTCGGTTGTCGGGAGGAGGGGGGAGGAGAGGAGAGGAGAAGGGAGGCGAAAGGGGGAAAGGGGGGCTTTGGAGGTTCTTGGGTTAATTTATGGTATGGTAGGATTTCTTAGGAATGATATGTTTTGTGTTGCTAATGAATAGTTGTATTGCGTCATATGTTTTTATTTATTTATTTATTTATTTTATTTATTTATTTATTTATTTTTATTAGGAGGGTCAAAGGGGCTTGTTAGAAAGGTCGGGTATATTAAGTTTTTATTTTGGGAGGATTGTAGGTATCGATTTCTAAGAGGGGTTGTGAGTAAGGTTGGGTGGGTTAAGTTTTTCTTTTGGGAGGATTGTAGGTTTTGTTAGTGGTTGGCAGAGTTGGGTTAATTATTGCATTCTCTCTTTCTTGCAGGTATTGTGAGTTCTGGCCCCATTCTTGAGGGAGAGGGTTTGTGTACAGGTACATTGCACCCCTCCCCGACCTTATTGGCTAAGAGAGGCGTTCAATGTCGTCTGCAATTTGGTACCGTTTTTATTAGGTACACCTCTCCGACCTTATTGGCTAAGGGAGGTGCCCATAAAACAGTGTTGGTAACATTCTTGAGGGAGAGGGCTTGCGTAGGCACTGTGGAACTCTCACCAACCTCATTGGCTAAGGGAAACGTACATGTCATTTGAGTTAGTATGGGATGGGTAAGTTAGGTATTTGTTTTGGGAGGAGTGATAGGGTGTGGTTAGTTAATGGTAGAATGGTTATTTTTTATTTTGTGTGGGATTGCTAGTAACGGCTGGGTATGTTAGGTTTTTGTTTTGGGAGGAGTGATAGGTTTTTATTTTGGGGGGATTGTTAGGGGGAGTGTTAGTGCAGGTTGAGTGGTTTAGTTATTTATTTATTTATTTTTTATTTTTTTGTCAGAGTGGTCTTGAGTTTGAGTTGGTGGCGTGGGGTTTGGAGTGAGGGGGGGGAGGAGGGAATTGGTCTTAAGTTAGAAGAAGGATTGGGTTAGGTTAGGTGGGAATCGTTGGGTGTGGGCTGAGGAGAGGTTAGGTTGATTTGGTTAGGTTGGGTGGGAATCGTTGGGTGAGGGTTAAGGAGAGGCTAGGTTTTAATTTGGGGGGAAATTGTTGGGTGTGGTTATAGGGAAGATATTAATACAAGGGAGGTGGGAGGGGAGTGTTTGGTCTGTTTAGTACTTAAAGATAGAAATTCTGAGGTGCAGGGATGAGGTCTAAATTGTCGAGTGACTGTGAGCGTGGTGGTGGTATGAGTGTTGTGTATGCAAGTGAGGGAAGGGCAGTTACGTGACTGTGTGTGGGGGAGTCGGGAGGTTGAGGGGAGTGTGCGAGGTTCGTGTCGGGGTTGATTTCTGTTTCCTTTGGGGTAGTGCCGTATAGGTTTACTTTGATTATTGATTTGGTTGGATGAGTGTATTGAATAATTTTTTTGCTGTCAGGTGTATAGGGAGACAGGGGGGAGGTGTTCTTCCTCTTTGGTCTAGGGGTCTTGACCACTATTTCTGTGGGGGGAAGGGCTGCCATTTTATTCTTGGGAGTCTGGGGTGGTAGGGGAGGATCGGGTTTGGTTTGGGTGTTCGTGGTCCGGGAGTTCAACGTAGTCAAGTGGGAGAAGTCGGGTGTAGGCAAGGTCGAGGTGGAGGGGCCGGTATGTTTTGGACTGATTACTTTGGGGGGTGAGGTAATGGTAGAATGGTGAGATAAGTCAGGTGTAGGCATGGCAGAAGTGGAGGGGAGGAGGGAGACAGTGGATTCTCTGGGGGGTGGGGGGGGCATGTTGGTACGGTCGGAGATGGGGGCAGTGGGGAAGATGAGGTCGGGACCGGTTCTGAAGGAGTCAGGAATGTATATGGTAGGGAGGCCGTTAGCCTTCAAACCCTCAATTACCAGATTTAGAAAAAGTGATCTATTACCGTTGCTTAGGGAATGTGCCAGAAGTATGATGGTGGTGATTTTTGCGTCAGTGTCGGGGGAAGGGAGGGGGGCGGTCAGGTTGTTGGTCCAGCAAGTGCGGGTGGAGAGAGTCGTGGGAGTAGGGAGTGAGTGGTGGGGAGGAGGAGGAGGTGCAGTGGGAGGTGAGGGTAGGCGGGGAGGGAGAGGTGTTGTGCTGTTATTGAGTCTGATTTGGCACTTGTTGCTGACGGCAGAGTGTGGGCCTTTACAATTGCAGCATCTAGTAACAGTGGCAGTGCAGTTTCTGTATGAGTGGCCTTGATTGGCACATTTTGAACAGGTTAGTGAGTTACTGCAACGGTTGGTGGTATGTCCAAATTGATAGCAGTTGTAGCATTGGTGGACTGGGATGTAGTGTTGGAATTCGATGTTATGTGAGGGGGTGATGTTATTGCCGAATTTAATTCCGTTGGATTTCAATTTGATGGCGTCAGTTTGTGTAGCTGTAGTGATTTTCAACATGGGGAGAGTTCCCATCCGGGCTGCATATGTCATTTGGGAGGTGTTGTGTGTGTTGAGTTCTGTCAATAGGTTAGGATTGTCAAGGATATGGGGGATGATTTTCCTACATATGAGGGTGCATTTTGCGCGGTATTCGGGTGAGCTGAGGACCGTTAAGCCGTTGTCTTTTAGTTTTTTGTTCAATGCTGGGGAGTGGAATAGGTCGGCGTCTTCGTCATTCTGTACAAATATTTTAATAATGTCGTCATTGGTGAAGGAACGTATTTGGAAGATCAAAGTCAGCTGAAAAATGAGTGAAGCGAGGTCTGTGCACTGTTGGATGGTATGGTCCACTTTGAGTTTAATTGAAGGCATGTTGACTGGTGGAATTGGAGATTTATGGAGATCTCCCCTAACAAATTGTCCCTAATTTCCTGCGCCCCTCACGTAGGGGAGGCCCTGCACTATCACAGAGGTCCCCAGGCGAATCGGCAGGCTGTGCTGACCCCCCGCCCTTCACACAAACACGCACTAGCGAGGTGTGGGGACAGAGGGCGTTTCCAGACGAATACTCCCCTGTACGTCAACTGACAGGGGAATAGGTCCTTTCACGGCACGGAAGATAAAGGTTAGAGTGGTAGAAAAAGGTCTGAAAACTTACTGCTGACTCTTTCTTCACACCAAGCCCCTCAGCAGCATTCGGGGTTCCTAAGGGAGGTCCGATACTGTAGGAGAGGCTCAATGTGTCGATTGAATCAACAGAATTGTCAGTTGGAGAATGGAGTCAGGTGCTTGTGAATTCCAAGGTTGGTGGGAAGGTGGGAGAGGTCCCAGAACTAGCGAATCAGCTATGTCCGTTTGATCTCCGGCTTCCCCGTCGCTCTGCGTGTCTGCTCTCTGTGGTGGTCCTGGCTCCAATGGCTTCGCCTAGAAGAACTAGAAAAATGCTAGTGACAGGGGGGAAGGAGGTTCAGAGGAAGAATAAAGATAGGATGGAAGTGAATTTTAGAAGGAGAGAACAGGTGCAGTGGCTAAACACCGCTTGCGTGAGGGGGTAGGCAAAATGCCCGTGAGGGTGCAACAACAACAATCAGGACGAGGCAGAGGGAGGGCGGGAGCAGGTCCGGGCAAGCAAAGGGCAAACGCGGGTGTTCTGATTGTCGTCCTAGCAGGCAGTGTTGGTAAAACGTAGGAAGAACCGCCCCGCCACGGCGGCGGCGCAAGCCGAGAAACGCAGGTGGACGGACGCACAGGCAGCACACGATCAAATCAAACAGAGAAGGTGAAAATATAGAAATTTTGCTAGTCGTAGGGTTGTTTGGAGAGAGATGAAGGTAAAGTCTTTGAGCTATGTCAAAGAGGAACGGAGCGAGTTGGAGGAAGGGTTTTTGAATCTTTGAGCTTGAAATGTCAAAGTATTCATAGTAAGGAAGGATGAGCGTATCGTAGGAGAGTTTTTAGTAATAGCGGCAGACAGATTTGAGCTTTTTTGTCAAATTATGAACGGAGACGAGAATGAGATGTAGGTTGAGTGGTTTCAGTCTAGAGTTAGGTCAATTTTATTAAGAATTGGATGTCACAGACGTTGGGTATGTTTGATTAGGTTCTGAGAGTTGTGGGTCTTTTAGCTATGTCAGAGAGAAATGGAGAGAGTTGGAGGAAGAGTTTAGAATCTTTGAGTTTGAAATGTCAAAGTATTCGTAGTGAGGAAGGATGAGTGTATCGTAGGAGAGTTGTTTAGTAATGGCAGGAGGCAGATTTGAGCTATGTCAAATTGTGAACGGAGATGAGAGTGAGATATAGGTTGTTAGGTTTCAGTCTTGAGTTAGGTCGATTTTGGTAAGGTGGCTTTGTCTGGCGGGGGGGGGATGTTGTGTTTGGAGATTGGTTGAGGGAGGGGGGGAGTTTGTGTTTGGGGATTGATGGGGGTGGCGGTTGTATGTTAATTTAAGGTGAATTAAAATTGCTTAAGGGGGGTTGTTGTGTGAGTGTGTATGTGTTTGCATGTAAATGTAAGGGGAGAGAGGGAGGGTTAGGATAATGTTATAAGGTCAGGTATGGTTCGGTTGTCGGGAGGAGGGGGGAGGAGAGGAGAGGAGAAGGGAGGCGAAAGGGGGAAAGGGGGGCTTTGGAGGTTCTTGGGTTAATTTATGGTATGGTAGGATTTCTTAGGAATGATATGTTTTGTGTTGCTAATGAATAGTTGTATTGCGTCATATGTTTTTATTTATTTATTTATTTATTTTATTTATTTATTTATTTATTTTTATTAGGAGGGTCAAAGGGGCTTGTTAGAAAGGTCGGGTATATTAAGTTTTTATTTTGGGAGGATTGTAGGTATCGATTTCTAAGAGGGGTTGTGAGTAAGGTTGGGTGGGTTAAGTTTTTCTTTTGGGAGGATTGTAGGTTTTGTTAGTGGTTGGCAGAGTTGGGTTAATTATTGCATTCTCTCTTTCTTGCAGGTATTGTGAGTTCTGGCCCCATTCTTGAGGGAGAGGGTTTGTGTACAGGTACATTGCACCCCTCCCCGACCTTATTGGCTAAGAGAGGCGTTCAATGTCGTTCGCAGTTGTTGTTTTTATAAGGTACAATTTCGGCCTTGAGGGAGAGGGCTTGCGTAGGCACTGTGGAACTCTCACCAACCTCATTGGCTAAGGGAAACGTACATGTCATTTGAGTTAGTATGGGATGGGTAAGTTAGGTATTTGTTTTGGGAGGAGTGATAGGGTGTGGTTAGTTAATGGTAGAATGGTTATTTATTTGTGGATTGCTAAACGGTTGCGCGTTAGGTTTTTTATTTTGGGGGATTATAGGGTTTTATTTTTTTTATTTTTTTTTTTTTTGGGTGGGGGAGTGTTAGTGCAGGCTGAGTGGGTTAAGTTTTTTTTTTTTTTTTTTTTTTTTTTGAGTGGTCTTGAGTTTGAGTTGGTGGCGTGGGGTTTGGAGTGTGGGGAGGAGAGAATTGGTCTTGGGTTAGGTTAGGTTGATTGGGTTAGGTTAGGTGGGAATCGTTGGGTGTGGGCTGAGGAGAGGTTAGGTTGATTTGGTTAGGTTGGGTGGGAATCGTTGGGTGAGGGTTAAGGAGAGGCTAGGTTTTAATTTGGGGGGAAATTGTTGGGTGTGGTTATAGGGAAGATATTAATACAAGGGAGGTGGGAGGGGAGTGTTTGGTCTGTTTAGTACTTAAAGATAGAAATTCTGAGGTGCAGGGATGAGGTCTAAATTGTCGAGTGACTGTGAGCGTGGTGGTGGTATGAGTGTTGTGTATGCAAGTGAGGGAAGGGCAGTTACGTGACTGTGTGTGGGGGAGTCGGGAGGTTGAGGGGAGTGTGCTAGGTTCGTGTCGGGGTTGATTTCTGTTTCCTTTGGGGTAGTGCCGTATAGGTTTACTTTGATTATTGATTTGGTTGGATGAGTGTATTGAATAATTTTTTTGCTGTCAGGTGTATAGGGAGACAGGGGGGAGGTGTTCTTCCTCTTTGGTCTAGGGGTCTTGACCACTATTTCTGTGGGGGGAAGGGCTGCCATTTTATTCTTGGGAGTCTGGGGTGTTAGGGGAGGATCGGGTTTGGTTTGGGTGTTCGTGGTCCGGGAGTTCAACGTAGTCAAGTGGGAGAAGTCGGGTGTAGGCAAGGTCGAGGTGGAGGGGCCGGTATGTTTTGGACTGATTACTTTGGGGGGTGAGGTAATGGTAGAATGGTGAGATAAGTCAGGTGTAGGCATGGCAGAAGTGGAGGGGAGGAGGGAGACAGTGGATTCTCTGGGGGGTGGGGGGGGCATGTTGGTACGGTCGGAGATGGGGGCAGTGGGGAAGATGAGGTCGGGACCGGTTCTGAAGGAGTCAGGAATGTTTATGGTAGGGAGGCCGTTAGCCTTCAAACCCTCAATTACCAGATTTAGAAAAAGTGATCTATTACCGTTGCTTAGGGAATGTGCCAGAAGTATGATGGTGGTGATTTTTGCGTCAGTGTCGGGGGAAGGGAGGGGGGCGGTCAGGTTGTTGGTCCAGCAAGTGCGGGTGGAGAGAGTCGTGGGAGTAGGGAGTGAGTGGTGGGGAGGAGGAGGAGGTGCAGTGGGAGGTGAGGGTAGGCGTAGGCGGGGAGGGAGAGGTGTTGTGCTGTTGTTGAGTCTGATTTGGCACTTGTTGCTGACGGCAGAGTGTGGGCCTTTACAATTGCAGCATCTAGTAACAGTGGCAGTGCAGTTTCTGTATGAGTGGCCTTGATTGGCACATTTTGAACAGGTTAGTGAGTTACTGCAACGGTTGGTGGTATGTCCAAATTGATAGCAGTTGTAGCATTGGTGGACTGGGATGTAGTGTTGGAATTCGATATTATGTGAGGGGATGATGTTATTGCCGAATTTAATTCCGTTGGATTTCAATTTGATGGCGTCAGTTTGTGTAGCTGTAGTGATTTTCAACATGGGGAGAGTTCCCATCCGGGCTGCATATGTCATTTGGGAGGTGTTGTGTGTGTTGAGTTCTGTCAATAGGTTAGGATTGTCAAGGATATGGGGGATGATTTTTCTACATATGAGGGTGCATTTTGCGCGGTATTCGGGTGAGCTGAGGACCGTTAAGCCGTTGTCTTTTAGTTTTTTGTTCAATGCTGGGGAGTGGAATAGGTCGGCGTCTTCGTCATTCTGTACAAATATTTTAATAATGTCGTCATTGGTGAAGGAACGTATTTGGAAGATCAAAGTCAGCTGGAAAATGAGTGAAGCGAGGTCTGTGCACTGTTGGATGGTACGGTCCACTTTGAGTTTAATTGAAGGCATGTTGACTGGTGGAATTGGAGATTTATGGAGATCTCCCCTAACAAATTGTCCCTAATTTCCTGCGCCCCTCACGTAGGGGAGGCCCTGCACTATCACAGAGGTCCCCAGGCGAATCGGCAGGCTGTGCTGACCCCCCGCCCTTCACACAAACACGCACTAGCGAGGTGTGGGGACAGAGGGCGTTTCCAGACGAATACTCCCCTGTACGTCAACTGACAGGGGAATAGGTCCTTTCACGGCACGGAAGATAAAGGTTAGAGTGGTAGAAAAAGGTCTGAAAACTTACTGCTGACTCTTTCTTCACACCAAGCCCCTCAGCAGCATTCGGGGTTCCTAAGGGAGGTCCGATACTGTAGGAGAGGCTCAATGTGTCGATTGAATCAACAGAATTGTCAGTTGGAGAATGGAGTCAGGTGCTTGTGAATTCCAAGGTTGGTGGGAAGGTGGGAGAGGTCCCAGAACTAGCGAATCAGCTATGTCCGTTTGATCTCCGGCTTCCCCGTCGCTCTGCGTGTCTGCTCTCTGTGGTGGTCCTGGCTCCAATCGGCTTCGCCCACGGTTTGGTGGGAGTAGGTGGCGTGCTGTGGACGCAGCGGTAGTATCGTTCATCCAAGGCCGTCCCTCCCTCTTGGAGGTGGGGCGTAGCTTGCGGATGACGCATGCGGCACTCGTGGCCAATGAGGTGGCCACTGAGGTGGAGAATGTCTGTATATAAGCCCGCCCGCCTGCCGGGCCGCCCGTATTGACTATTTCGTCGTCGAGATGGCCCGTACTAAACAGACTGCCCGCAAGTCCACTGGAGGCAAGGCTCCACGGAAGCAGCTTGCCACCAAGGCAGCTCGCAAGTCCGCCCCAGCCACCGGTGGTGTCAAGAAGCCCCATCGTTACAGGCCCGGAACCGTCGCCCTTCGTGAGATCCGTCGTTACCAGAAGAGCACAGAGCTACTCATCAGGAAGCTGCCCTTCCAGCGCCTGGTGCGTGAGATCGCCCAGGATTTCAAGACTGACCTGCGCTTCCAGTCGTCTGCCGTCATGGCTCTGCAGGAAGCCTCTGAGGCTTACCTGGTGGGTCTTTTCGAGGACACCAACCTGTGTGCCATTCACGCCAAGCGCGTTACCATCATGCCCAAGGACATCCAGCTGGCCCGGCGCATCCGCGGAGAGCGTGCTTAAGTCCTCTTCCTTGGGGAAAAACAAAAAGCACAACAAAACCTACCAGACATCTATAACTCGGCCCTTCTCAGGGCCAAAGAACTGTTCTGAAGATAATTTTCATGACAATCGAAATGGTTGGTGGACGGAGAGCGTTAATTTCGGTTACCCAAATCGCCTAACGGTAAGTTGGTAACATTCGTGGAGGTACGATTGTATAGTAGGTCATCAATTCGGGAGGTGGGTGGGTGCAACAAACAAGAGCTAGTAACAAATAAATATATAAAGAAGAAGTAAGTAAATAAATAAATAAAATAAAAGAACATACAATAAAAAAAAAAAAAAAAATTGTTTACATGAAATAGGCGTGCTGCAAACAAGAAATGAAGCCCAAACACACTCCATGTATGTCACTTTGCAGTGGGTGTACAACTACTCCACGCAGAATTTATTTATTTATTTATTATGTTTCGATTTAGTCCGGTTTCTACGCCAATAGAGAATGCAGATTATTATAATTTTTTTTTTATTTATTTCCCTCTCAATATATCACTGTCGGTAACTGTCTCTTTAACATGTAACTGTGGCTCCGATGGAGCCGATTAAGTTGTAGTAGTGGGATGGCGTGTTTGTTGTGCACAAGTAACCTCTTACTTGGAAGAGGTGTACTTGGTGACAGCCTTGGTGCCCTCAGACACGGCATGCTTGGCCAGTTCACCGGGCAGCAAGAGTCGGACAGCTGTCTGGATTTCCCGACTTGTAATGGTGGAGCGTTTGTTGTAGTGCGCCAGGCGGGAAGCCTCGGCAGCGATGCGCTCGAAGATGTCGTTCACGAAAGAGTTCATGATGGACATAGCTTTGGAGGAGACTCCTGTGTCGGGGTGCACTTGCTTCAGTACCTTGTAGATGTAGATGCTGTAGCTTTCCTTCCTCCTGCGCTTCTTCTTCTTGTCACCCTTGGCAATGGCCTTCTGGGCCTTTCCAGCCTTCTTGGCAGCCTTTCCGGAAGTTTTGGGAGGCATGGCGGCACAGTTACTCGTGGCGCGGAGCGAGAGAATTGAAAACTGGCCCGACTAACTTTTCCTTATATACCGAGCGGGCCGCTCAGGATCAGACTGGCTGCAGCTACGGCTCTCTTACATTGGTTGGGTCCGCGAGACGGCCACCTGGCCTGATCCTGAGCTTGGTATAAAAGACCAAGGTGGCGGGCGGAAATTTAACTCCTATCACGAAAAGCAGCAGCAGCAACATGTCAGGACGCGGCAAGGGAGGCAAAGTGAAGGGCAAATCAAAGTCCCGTTCTAGCAGGGCCGGACTCCAGTTCCCCGTGGGTAGAATCCACCGTCTCTTGCGTAAGGGCAACTATGCTGAGCGCGTTGGTGCAGGTGCCCCTGTGTACCTTGCAGCCGTCATGGAGTACCTGGCAGCAGAAGTGCTCGAGCTGGCCGGTAACGCCGCCCGCGACAACAAGAAGACCCGCATTATCCCACGTCATCTTCAGCTTGCCATTCGCAATGACGAGGAGCTGAACAAGCTCCTGTCTGGAGTCACCATTGCCCAAGGGGGTGTCCTTCCTAACATCCAAGCTGTGCTCCTCCCCAAGAAGACAGAGAAGAAATAAGAACCCAAGGTTCGTTCACACAAGACAACCTAACCAAACAGGCTCCTTTCGGAGCCACAGGATATCACTTAAAGAGAGAAATATACGACATCAACGTTTTGCAGGATAACACTCTATTTTACGTGTAATTAGCATAGTCTTGTGGAAATTGAGTGAAATTGTTTTAGAATGGTGTAGATGTGAAGGGCGGTTGTGGGGGCCTGGGGTGGGGGACTTAAACGGGACTTAGAAGGGCGCAGCAGCAGCAGCAGCAGCAGCAGCCAGGGAGGCGACCTTATTTTCAGTCAGGTTCATACACAAATAAATACATCAGATTCATTGACAGTACAGTACACATTTACCAGTGTGGGCTAGCCAATTTGGGATAAAGAGCAAGAATGTAATGTCCTCAATGAAGTAATGACATAGTTCAAGATACAATAAGTGAGGTGGCCTGAAGTCTTTGACAGTGTCACATTCAATAATATAGTGCTTTAAAGGTGTATCACCAAGTTTACATGCTGAGTGTTCCGGTATGGGTACAGCGTTACTAACTTGCCAGATGTGTCTGTATCCTAACCTAATTCTGGCCACGACTACATCACACAGGCAGGCAGGAGCAAGTTGTTTGGACACTATTCCTAGCCCCCTTGGTCCCTGTTCACCTACCTACTGTAGCAGTAAGTAGGTACCTGTTGTAAATCGAAAGGTTGCGAATTCGTATTCAGGGAAAGTTGTTGGAGCTTCTAAACTTGAACTGACACAATCCGAGGAGTGGTGACCCGAGGATCACAGACACTATCTCTCCCTTCCTAACCTCCTGCTCCTTCCTCTGTCCTCCCAAAATTGAACCATGCTATCGCAAAGGTAATAATACAGGTAGAGACAACAACATATTTTCCTATTGTCTTATTATATATTAATAACAGAAACGCTGCTGCCGCCATCCCGGAGGCTATACATTGTCTCACTGTTCATTCCCTCCACAATTCTTCCTCTTACTTCTTCTTCTTCTTCTTCCATCAATACTTTATTAACGGTGTATGTAAGTTTCACCATGTTTTGCACTCCAGCGGTAGAGCAAAGTATATTTTGTTAGCAATAAACCAAAAGCATATTTTATGGCCTAATCATCACTACATAGAACACCACCCATAAAGCATGATACTAGTAGACCACAAAAACTGCTATAAACACCCAAAGCATATTTTATTGCCTAATCATCACTACATAGAACACCACTCATAAAGCATGATACTATTAGACCACAAACTGCTATAAACCCCAATAATATACTATACTAGTGACTCTAATTGTGTTACCCAATATTATACGAAATAATACTATAAAACATAATAATAAACACACTAATAGTGTATATTAGTTGAATGCACAATCTGATGAGAAGTCAAAAAAAAAACAAAAAAACATAACAATAACCTAGAAAGAGTGTAGAGTATTTTTGTGCAAACTATTATACTAGTAGATGGTCTAAGATAACTGTATGTGAAGGAAAAGGTGTGCTCTCCACTCAAACTTTCTCTTTATGAAATCTCCTACTCCCCAGCTGAGCGGTACGCCCAATGGGAAACAAAACGTGGCACATAACACGCCGCCCGCCAGCTCTGGCTCGGTGAATAGGAATCAGTAATCGGGCGGAGTATAAACAACACCGCCGCCAATGTGCTCCTCCCATCTCTGAGGAAATCTGGCGGGCAACTTAGTATTATATTAGCATGTAATAATAATAACAATAATAATAATAATACTACTACTACTACAAATAATAATAATAATAATATTAATAATCATAATATTAATAATAATAACATGCAATTTCATTTTATAACACATACTAACAAAATAGTGTATAGCCTACTATACTTAACTATAATAGGTTAGGTTGCGTAGGAGGATCTAAAAAGTACAGTAGTATACACACACACACACACACTTCGCTACTATATGCCAGACGCTCCCCCGGCTTGACACAACCACTCTCCCTGCTTACCTACCAGCCCCCCCCCTTCCCACTGACTTAGTAGAAGTATTTGAAATAGCAAAACGCCTGGACAAACTAAAATTAAAACGCTCTACCACCCCCATTGACTTACCAATGAAACGCTTCAAGGAGTTCTCCCCGGAGCTTGCTAAACCCCTATGCTCCATCATCAATGCTTCTCTCAGTCAAGCCAGATGCCCAGCTGACTGGAAGACCTCTTATGTATCACCAGTGCCCAAGTCAACCAACCCACAATCCTTAAATCAGCTACGACCTATTGCAATCACCCCAATACCCAGCCTCATCTGTGAAAGTTTTGTGTTCGACTGGCTGGGCTTTTGCTGATATTGCAGGAGTCGTAGTAGACCCTCAGCAATTTGGCAACATGAAAACTTCCTCCACCACTGACTGACTGACTGTCTTGTCAGCTTTCTCGATTACATATACCGCCATCTCGAGAAACGAAAAACGTCTGTAGCTGTCGCCTTCATTGATTTCACTAAAGCGTTCGACCTAGTCGACCACAATATAATCATCAACTAAGCTATTGACCTCGGGCTTCGGAGAAGTCTTATTATACCAGGGCTTACAGACTTCCTCAGTGACCGACGCCAAGCTGTACGCTTCCGAGGGGCTGGCTGTCTCCACCTTTCAGTCACTCACCTGTGGCGTCCCCCAAGGCACCAAGATGGGACCACTCTGCTTCCTTATGCTCATCAATGATGCCCTAAGAGAAACCCCTGCTCGCTGGAAATATGTCGACGACTCCACCATTGGGATCAGCGTCAACAATTCTGCTCCAAACTATACCGCCCTTCATGATTTATTGAACAGTCTCCAAAACTGGGCCACCAACAACCATGGTTATGCACATCAACCTCTCCTCCGACATTGTCCCACCTCCTTCCATTACTCTAGGTCCGAACACACTCCAGGTTTTAGATTCCACGAAGCTCCTCGGCGTCACCATAGACAACAAACTAAATTAGAAACCACACGTCAGTGAAGTTATCAAATCCTCCAGTTTCCGTCTCCACCTCCTACTCCGACTCAAGTCCCTCGGTGTTCCTGCACACCAGCTCCTCAGTGTTTACACAACATTCATACTTCCCAAGCTCACCTGGTCTTCCTCCCTAAATGCCACACAACGTAAACACCTAGAAAAAGTGCAAAAGAGGCCATGCAAGATTATTCTCTACCCTTCCTACTCCACATATCAAGAAGCGCTCAACACACTGACCGACCCTTTAGACTCTCACTGACCATCACCACGACCTCATCTGCAAATTTGGTAAGAAGCTTCTACACCATCCCCGACACCGGCTCCTACTACCACCTGAGATCCCTAGTCCGAGAATTGCTCTTCGACACCACAACCGCATCCAGCCCATACGTGCACGAACTGATCTCTATAAGAACAGCCCAGTCCAAACCATTGTAAAAATTATCGATAACTTGTAATAAATCAGTGTACTCACTCCCAGTAAACACTACTCCTTGCACTGTCACTATGTTGAAATGAACTGTAGTTTGAGCTTTTCCCCAGCTAGTTATTATATGTCTTATTTGTGTCACGCATGTTACTTGTATATTATTTGTAATTCGTAACCCATTCCCCAAATATGTAACTGTATATTTTCAGCCTTCTGGCTGCCAAGCTCTTTCAATAAACCGTTAATTATTATTATTATTATTATTATTATTTATATGTTGGTCCATACCAACTCACTCCCCTGAACCCTCCTCCCCACCGGACTATCAACAAGTTCTTGCCATAAGGTACTATCTCATTTGGCAAAGGAATGGAACCAGTGATGAATAGTGGTGAACAGTGCTTAACTCAGTGAAAAACAACTCGGCAGTTGAGTCTTACCCAAGCTAGCTAACCACCTTCACACAGTGAGGTCCCAGGTACCCGGTTATACTTCCCCTGAGACTCCACGATAGAGAGGCCTGGGACCACACCTCACCCACTTGAATGAGTGAGTCATGTCGACCACGTGGTGTCCCCAAGATGCTACGACACCACGTAGTGAATGTTTTGCTACAGCATCATCATGTGAAGTTCCTCATAACACCATCTGTGAGGTAACTGCTACATCATCAGGCCCCTCATAACGCCATCTGTGAGGGAGTTACTACACCACGTGTCTGGTGTTCAACACCTCACCTTACATGATCTACGCGTGCAAACATTAATCTGTATGTTCACTGTGTGCTCCTTCACCTTTCTCTAATGAGGGCTTTTGTTAAACCACCAATGTATGATGTACTAAGTCATTTGTGTCCAATGTATACTTTCGAAAAGCCCTTGTTTGGGGAAGGTAGGAGAGAGTAGTCGTCATTATTGTCCAAGCCACATTATTTATTTCTATATATAAGTAATGTAGGCTGGTTTTTAAATACCTCAATCTCCTAACGGTGCCGTTTGTATATTAAGAAATACCGAAGCCATACAGTACAACACCAGCGAATATGAAGTATCACTGTAACCGGCAACTGTTACTCACTCATACCTACATACATATATAGAGTCTTTACAGAATGATAGCAGACACGAGGAAGACGAACAACAAGAGGAGGAGAGTTAGAAGAAAATCAACTTCAAGCTAAGAAGAAGAATACCAAGACATTTCCTCCAAACAACAAAACAACACACACAATCAAGCCGACCAAACACTGAGAAACCATGGCGGAACCCAACATGCACCGGACGCTTGACCTGACTCTATCCTGCCGCATCCAGGCGAGTTGCTGCTTAAAGTCCCTCACGCAAGCGCTGTTTAGCCACTGCACCTATTCTATCCTCCTAAAATTCACTTCAATCCCCCCTGCCACTAGCATGTTATGTATGTATGTATGAATGAATGATAACTGCAACTTTGCGTATTAAAACTCATTACTCCTACCGAAGTAATATAGTGCGTGGTTATGTTATGTCATGTTAGGATAGATTATAAACTACATTGGGTTACATTTCGTGAGGTTCGGTGACGCTACAGGAAGTTAGGTGAGGTACCTGGAGGTTAGGTGAATGTTGACTGACTGACTGACTGACTGACAATTACTAGGAAGTGGTTCCAACACGTTCACGCACAACCTATACTCATACCACAAGTCCAGAATTAGAGAGGATCATGTTATTGGATATATTTTCAACGATTTACTCAGTGTCTAACCAACTCTTTAGCGATTTAAATGTGGACCTAAAAGTAGGTCCGTATATTTGTTTGTCGTGGTGGTGGTGGTGGTGGTGGTGGTGTGCGCCCGTCCATCAGGTTGATTAACCACCAAAACCATAAAGGGTGCGGCCTTGCCGTTTCAGGGCATACACCACATCCATGGCGGTGACGGTCTTCCTTTTTGCGTGCTCGGTGTAGGTGACGGCGTCACGGATGACGTTCTCCAGAAACACCTTGAGGACGCCGCGGGTCTCCTCGTAGATGAGGCCGGATATACGTTTAACACCTCCACGCCGAGCTAGACGACGAATGGCGGGCTTGGTGATACCCTGGATGTTGTCACGAAGCACCTTACGATGACGCTTGGCGCCACCCTTTCCAAGTCCCTTGCCGCCTTTGCCTCGTCCAGTCATGTTGTTGTGGTTGCTACTACAGGTGGTCCTGGTGTGGCTTCGCCCACGGTTTGGTGGGAGTAGGTGGCGTGCTGTGGACGCAGCGGTAGTATCGTTCATCCAAGGCCGTCCCTCCCTCTTGGAGGTGGGGCGTAGCTTGCGGATGACGCATGCGGCACTCGTGGCCAATGAGGTGGCCACTGAGGTGGAGAATGTCTGTATATAAGCCCGCCCGCCTGCCTGCCAGATCCGGAGCGGCCTCTCTACACCCAAGGTCAGACCCCTCAAATGGAGACTTTCCAACGACTGCCCCACCCTACAACGGAACTGGTAGCAATCTCAAAGGCCCTACAACACGCTGCAACACAACACAACAAGTCCGTCATATAATTCACACGGACTCGAAATCGTCCAGCTTTTGCGCGCTGCAACCAGTCAACCAAGAGACAACGTCCACATCATCACCTCGATCCTCGCACAGCTACAGGAATTCCAAAGCCAAAACCGACCAGTCGTCTTACACTGGATTCCCAGTCATGTAGGGATCGGAGGAAACGACGTGGCAGACGAAGCAGCCAAGGCAGCTACACGCTCTAGTAGCGTACACATCCAAGTTCCAGCAAGTGTGCAACAGATCAAGAATCACCTCAGAAAGACTACCAAGCTCCACATCAAAAAGAGCTTCCTTCACGCACTCAACGCTGGTTCCCAATCAGCCAAATGGTACCTGGCGGCCACAAAAGGGGAACCACCTTTCGCTGACAAGAAAACTCCAAGACAAACCCAAGTCAGCCTTCACCGACTACGACTAGGGTACAAGTGCTCCTCGCAGATGATCGGAAATGACGTCATGGAATGCACCTACTGTCAGGAGCCAGCAGCCAACCCACTTGAACACTATCTCCTCGATTGCGAGGTCACACAAAGCCTCCGAAACAGAACTCAAATCTCCCAAGAAACACACACAACACCAGAGGCCACTCTAACCCGAAAGGCCCATACAGACCACATTCACCACCTACTCCGGGTCATCACACGATACCCACCACCCAGATAGCTTAGAAAGCATCCTCTCCCAGCAAGTGCGGACCCCAGTTCGGGGGGCGCGCCACTCCGAGGCTGACCACGTCCAAGAGTGGGGGCCGGTGGTAAGCGTCCATTGATCGGGGGTCCGCTCACACTTGCAACCTGCAGTATCCCTCCAATCTGCAGGTGGGACCACCTCCATTCCCAATCCGGTCTGGCTGCTCCTGGAGCTCCAGCCGGAACCACCAAACGGGCCGCCTATAGGCAAAGGCCCGTGTCGGACTACGGTCCGACAATCTATACAACAACAACAACAACCAGGCCGCCCGTATTTACTATTTTGTCGTCGAGATGGCCCGTACTAAACAGACTGCCCGCAAGTCCACTGGAGGCAAGGCTCCACGGAAGCAGCTTGCCACCAAGGCAGCTCGCAAGTCCGCCCCAGCCACCGGTGGTGTCAAGAAGCCCCATCGTTACAGGCCCGGAACCGTCGCCCTTCGTGAGATCCGGCGTTACCAGAAGAGCACAGAGCTACTCATCAGGAAGCTGCCCTCTTCCAGCCTGGTGCGTGAGATCGCCCAGGATTTCAAGACTGACCTGCGCTTCCAGTCGTCTGCCGTCAGGGCTCTGCAGGAAGCCTCTGAGGCTTACCTGGTGGGTCTTTTCGAGGACACCAACCTGTGTGCCATTCACGCCAAGCGCGTTACCATCATGCCCAAGGACATCCAGCTGGCCCGGCGCATCCGCGGAGAGCGTGCTTAAGTCCTCTTCCTTGGGGAAAAAGAAAAAGCACAACAAAACCTACCAGACATCTATAACTCGGCCCTTCTCAGGGCCAAAGAACTGTTCTGAAGATAATTTTCATGACAATCGAAATGGCTGGTGGTAGGAGAGCGTTAATTTCGGTTACCCAAATCGCCTAACGGTAAGTTGGTAACAGTCGTGCAGGCACGAATGTATAGTAGGTCATCAATTCGGGAGGTGGGTGGGTGCAACAAACAAGAGCTAGTAACAAATAAATATATAAAGAATAAGTAAGTAAATAAATAAATAAAATAAAAGAAAATACAATAAAATACAATAAAATAAAATAAATTGTTTACATGAAATAGGCGTGCTGCAAACATGAAATGAAGCCCAAACACACTCCATGTATGTCACTTTGCAGTGGGTGTAAAAGTACTCCAAGCAGAATTTATTTATTTATTTATTATGTTTCGATTTAGTCCGGTTT